>NW_017308624.1:125576-148241 GCF_000935625.1 Nanorana parkeri | reverse complement strand
GGGGAAGAGGGAGGGGAGAAAAGACAAGGGAAAGGGTTTTTTTGTTTCACTTAAATAATATAGTTATTGTTCAATGTGGGCGATCAATCAGCTAACTTTCATAAATATTATAGTGTTATATACACTCAATTATCTCTAACACAAAACAAAAGGGCTCAGTTCGTGATTAATTAATATAAATGATGCTTGATGAAGTTCTATCCCCTGGAATATTGAGCGTCTCAGTAATATTTATTGTTTGTTTAAACAGGGCCCATGGCCGCCACTTAAGTTCATTTCTCTCATATTGATCATGTTTAAGTGATGTCAATTCCCTCATTAGCCTATAATATTCTATTTTATGGAACCAATCTTTAACCTTCGGAACAGTTGTTTTGTTCCAGTAAAAAGGGATTGAAGTCTTAGCGGCATTAAGAAGCGGAGGAATTAAAGTTCTTTTATATGCCGCCTGTGGTATATCCGTTACATGAAAAAGGCACGCCAATGGAGTCAAAGGTATAATATGAGTAGTAATTCGCTCGATATTAGGGATGTTCCAATAACACTTTTTTTAAGACCGAGTATGGAGTACCGATACTTTTTTTCAAGTACTCGCCTATACCAATTACCGATACTTTTTCTTAAAGGGACAGGCCACATTTTTTCTAAAGCAATACAAAATCATGATTTTAGGTCAGTTTCTCAATATTATGAAGAACATGAAATGAATATTTATCATGCCATTGCTAACTAAGGCTTGTATCCCCATAGTGGGGAAAATAGATGAGCACATGACCAGAACACTGTATAGTGTGGCACAGCTATATCCAATTCTGCATACCTGGCTTTATATTGCTAATCATTCATATATGCTTTTTGCGGTCTCATTCACACAGCGCAGCTTTTACCATTAATTTCATTCATATATGCTAATCAGCTGACACCAAAGGATAATACGTTTCATATAACGTATTATCCTTTGGTGTCCGCTGGTATCTGAAATACACGTAGTGGGAGAAACAAGGAAGTTGCATAGTAGCACCTTCTTAAAAAATCAGTTTCTTTCCCACATGGTTTCAGCTATATATGAATGAGAGCACGTTATACAAATAGATCTGCATACCTGAAGATTTATAATTGTATGTCATGCTTTTTTTTTTTTTTTTAGAACCAGTTAGTGATAATATGTTTATGTCCAAAAGTGATATTTTATCTAATAAACTCTTTTTGTTATTGGAATACTTGTCACTCCTGACTGGTGAGGAAGCCTGTCAATCATCCAATCAGCGGGAGAAGAGGTCAGAATGAAGCAGATGACTGAGGACTTGGAGGAGTTCGCGGCCATCTTGTTTCATTGAAGACGCTATGGAGGTCCTGTGTGCGGCGGTTTTGGGTCCTTGAAGATGGCGGACGCGGCACAGGTACTCAATTTTTGTATCGGAGTATTTGCACGAGTACGAGTACTCATGCAAATATTCGGTATCGCCGCAGATACCGATGCTTGTATCGGTATCGGAGCATCCCTACTCGATATATTCCACAATTTGATTCCAATATTCTTTAAGGTTAGGGCAAATGTAGGTAGGTGCTAATTGCTCCACATCCCTTCCAGCATTTCCTCGATTTCGTTGGATGCATCTTATGTATTTGATCCTGTGTATAGTACCATCTTGCCAAAAAGCGAAACGTTGTATCTGTGATTGACGTACTAATCGATAATGTGGAATGAGCCCGTAAAATCTGTTTCTTACAAGAATTAGTCCATGTTGTTTGAAGTTCTCGTTCCCACTTCATCATATACGATGGAAATTCTGGGGAGCGGTATTTAAGAATGATCATATAGAATTGAGAAATCCCTTGTCTTGGCGGATTCGAGAGATGGAATAATAATTCCACAGATGATAGGTCGTTAATGGAACACCATGGTTTTGGGAGTTTGTGTATAAAATGATATAATTGCCTTTATCTCCATGAGTCAAAAAGGTATGTTCCACATTGCTCTCCAAGATATTGTAACGAATAGATGTGTTCCATCATAAAACTTGAAAAAGTCTCAGTGTAGCGTGCGCAGTCCATTGTAAAAATCCACTGTTATCTAATCCTGGCATAAAGAATGACCCGTTAGAGCCATCATTGGGGAGTTATATTTTCCAATCAGTCCTATATAAAGTTTATCCCAAATTTCAAGAGTATGATTGGTCAGAGGAGAGAGGTTTACTTGTAAATCTCTATATTTTTTTTGGATCCAACATATAGTCGATAGGCATTGTCCGGCCAAAGAGTTTTCCAGTGAGACCCATCATTTTAAATCAAAGCTTTCCTCACGCTTCCAGGGACACAGGATGTTCCGGTAATCGAGCGGCAATGAGGGGGCGGGGCTGCGTCATGACGGCGGACGGATGAGCGTGGAGAGCTCCGGGCCCTGTGTTCCTCTCGGACGAGCGGAGGGCGATTAGAAGGCAGACACGCTGCCCGATACACAGACGCACTGAGACACCGCCTGAGCCTGGAGATCCGAGGGCCTGCCTACTATGCATATCTGCCTCTGCATATTCGCTGGAGACGCTGAGGCATACTGCCAGATAAAACAAAAGGGACTGTCAGGAGACTTAAGCAGCAGCAGCAATGGTATAAACAGCACAACAGCAGCAACGGCGTAACAGCAGCAGCTAATTCCAGGCCGATTTAAAGCAGCAGTGGAGGGTCAAATAAAACAGCAGCAGCTGAGGTGCAACAGCTCACTCACCCCCACCTCCCCCCCCTAGTGGGGAGCACATAAGAGCCCAGGAAGCAGCGAGGAAGCAACAAGGCTATGAGGAGGAAGAAAGCACAAGGAAGTACACGATCTATGAAAGGATCAGGCGCTATGAAACGATTCCTCACTGCCGGCGGGGACCTGCCCGGGGGCTCACACAGAGGAGGAAGAGCGAGGAGGGGAGATACTACGGATACTCTGGACACTGAGAAAGAGACGCCTCTCTCCAATACCTCAGGTGAGGCTGATAAGACTGTGTCTTTGGAAGTATCTTCCTGTTCAGAGGTTTCTGTAGAGGGGGATATGAGAGGAAGCCAGGCCTCTTTGGGGTTGCTGAAAGACATTCCCACTAAAAAGACATTAGAAGCTATGTTTTCACGTCTAGAAAATTCAATTAAAAACGAGCTTTCCATAGTTAGGGAAGATATCTCACATGTGCTAACAAGAGTTGAGGATATTGAGACCCGTATTGATCAACATGCCCTAGCTATCAAGCAAATGCAGGAAAGTAACAGTGCCCTACAAGCTAATATGCGCACTATGGCGTACCGATTAGAAGATCAAGAAAATCGAGGGAGGAGGAATAATGTTCGAGTCTGAGGGATCCCAGAATCAAAAGGGGATAGCGAATTGGAAACAATACTGCAAAATATTTTTAATAAGATACTTGGGAGAGAATCCACTTCACCCCTAATGCTGGATCGTGTCCATCGCCTATCATACTTGAGAACTAATAGCTTGGACACCCCACGGGACATTGTTTGTCGCTTTCATTATTATAGAGAGAAGGAGGAGCTGACTAAAAAGCTTTGGAATGCTGAGCCAATTTTATATGAAGGGGAGACTGTTAAAATCTATCAGGATTTGGCACGGGACACCTTGAAAAGGAGAAGAGTTCTGCACCCCCTGCTGGAGATATTAAGAGCCAATTCGATCCTCTATCACTGGGGGTTCCCATCATGCCTGAGAGCCCGTAAGAATGGGAAATCAGCAGTCCTAAGGTTCCCCGAAGATCTGGACAAATTCTGTTCTATCTTAGAGATAAAAAAGCCGGATATCCCAGATTGGAGGGAGGAGGTCCTGACCCTCTTACCCCTGAAGGACTATGGATGGAACCCAGCTAAGGGGGGAAAATAGGCTGTTATATTATGGGGATAGCTTTTCAAAGAGAGCCGGTCCTCCCTCTTTTCTCCCTTCCTCTGGGTCTGCCCCCCTCTTTATATCTACCTGCTACTGATGCTTTAAGCGACTTGGGGACATAATGATTTAGCGTTATTGATCTCAGATATGGTTTTGGGTTATTTTGGATATGTTTATAGATGTACGGTGATGAGGCACAGGTATTTGCCCTGATTTCCTTCCCATATAGGACGGAGTCTAGATTATATGATCATAGGACCAAAGGAGCCATTCATGCTAGAGCCCGCCGGTGACTTGCCACTGCCCCCTGGGATAAGGTGCTAGTGGTTAATGCACCAAAAGGCGCTATATATGTGTTTTTGTATGTGGGATGAATGTATGCAAGAGTGGGGGGGGCGGAGGGGGGAGACCGGAGACCCTTTTTTCTCGTGTCTCCCCCTCCCTCCTTCTGTCTATTTTTGTCTTTTTTTAAGGCTGTTATGGGTATGCCTAAAATATATGGTGCTTTTACATAATTAGCGCAATGTTGAATTTAAAATTTATGTCTTACAATGTAAAGGGGCTTAACTCTCCGGTTAAGCGTCATTCCATACTCAGAGAGTTAAAACGGGAAATAGCTCAAATAGCCTTCCTTCAAGAAACGCACTTAACAGCCGAATCGAAGATCGGACTAGACACATATAACTTCCCACAATGGTTCCATAGTTACTCTGATAACAAACACTCTAGAGGGGTGGCTATTGGACTTAGTAGAGGAGTTCATTTTGAGCTCAAAGAATCTATCTCTGATAGAGAAGGGAGACACCTTTTCGTTAAAGGGCATATTGATAATAAAGGTTTTACATTTGCTACAGTGTATGCCCCCCAACAGATACCAGAGCACTTTCATTGGCCGGACATTAACCTCCCTTATGGATTTTCAGGAAGGCTCTCTGGTACTGGTGGGGGACTTCAACGTAGTGGACTCTTCCTCAGGCCATGTAGCTGTTACTTTTAAGCAGCTTAGCAGAATTGAGAGGACTGCATAAAGCCCAATTAGTAGACAGCTGGAGATTACTCCACCCAACGGAAAGAGATTACTCCTTTTTTTCGAAAGTACATAATACATATTCCAGAATAGACTATATATGGGTAGAAGATCGTGAGATTACTAATATTACAAGTGCAGAAATTTTGCCAATGACCCTCTCAGATCATGCACCTATAACAGCAATAATTTCGTTTGCACCACCCCCACCACGCCCATTTAGCTGGAAGCTTAACGAAGCCCTACTTAGAGATATGGGAATACACAAAAGGAGACCGAACGGGATTTAGAACATTTTTTTAGGGAGAATATCTTATTTGTATCATCACCGAAGGTACTATGGGAGGCACATAAAGCGGTTATTAGGGGTAGACTAATCTCCCAAGGTGCTAGGAAAAAGAGGGAATGCATGCGCAGGGCAAAGGATCTCTTAAGCCAAATAAACAAAATAGAGGCCCTGCACAAGCGCTCTCTTCAAATATCCCATCTGGTAGACTTACTCGCGCTGAGAGAGGAATTAAAGAGTTTAATGTTCCAACAGACTAAATATAACTTTTCCTTGGTCTCAAGGCGATTTTATGAATGGGGGAACAAAATCGGGTAAACTATTAGCAAGGGCTATACGCCATAAGAGAACATCAGGTTTTATCCCCAGAATTAAGTCGACACATGACCAGATGGTCCATTCTACCCCGGAGATTGCGGACACTTTCAGAACATTTTTCCAGTCGCTGTATAAAGTTTCCGGGGAGAAAACAAAAGAACAACTGGTCATGGATAAAAAGAGAATACTACAGTACTTATCTAAAAAGAAGATTCCCAAAATAGGAGAAGAGGCAAGTGAAGCATTGGAGGGGGATATAACCTTGAAAGAATTAAAAAAGGCTCTGGGATCAATGCCATTAGGTAAGAGCCCAGGCCCCGATGGACTACCAGTAGTGTACTATAGAACATATCAAGAAATACTTTTGCCTTATTTTTTGGATTACATCAACTCACTTACACAAGGGGGGGACTTAGCACAAGAAACTACATTAGCGCACATCACAGTGATACCTAAAATAGTAAAAGACCCCATGAACCCGGCCAGTTATAGACCTATATCCCTGCTGAATAACGATATCAAATTGTACGCAAAAGTGCTGGCCTCCAGATTACAGCAGCACCTCCCGCATCTGATCGATGCGGATCAAACAGGCTTTATTCCAGGCAGAGAAACCCGAGCCGGTGTTTTGCGTACAATTTCTATCATCCATCATGTACGAAGAGGGTTGCACAATTCGCTGCTGCTCTCAACAGATCCCGAAAAGGCATTTGACAGAGTGGATTGGAACTATCTGTTCAGCACCCTGGAACACTTCGGACTCGGCCAGAAAATGATAACTAGAATACAGGCAATGTATCACCAACCGAGGGCCCAGATAAAAATCAATGGCACCCTATCGCAACCCTTTCAAGTACATAACTGGACCCGCCAAGGGTGCCCCCTTTCCCCAATTCTTTTTGCTTTCTTCTTGGAACCATTACTAATTTCAATTAGGGAAAATCCCAGCATACATGGACTAAGGATAGGAGGTTGTGAACACAAACTAGCAGCATATGCAGACGACATACTTTTCTACATCCAGCAACCACATATAACAGCCCCAAATTTGATGAAGGAATTGGAGGATTTTGGCCAGAGTTCGAACTTTAAAATAAACACTAACAAATCAGAGATATTGAATATTAATATACCCAGGGAAGTGGAGGCTCAGTTACAGCCTCTTTTTCCCTTTAGTTGGCAACAACAGAAGATTAAGTATTTAGGGATCTATTTAACCCCGCAGATATCGGATTTATACCAGATGAATTATGTCCCTATGCTGAACGGACTGAATGAAGAGCTCGGTAGCTGGAGGCGTCTGACTATCTCGTGGCTGGGTAGGATTAACTTGGTCAAGATGAATATATTGCCCAAATTCCTATTTTTATTGCAGACACTACCGGTCACGATTCCCAGGAAGTACCTTCCTATACTACAATCTAAGATTAATAAATTTGTTTGGGGCCCCAGCCATATTAGAATCTCACATAAGACACTGAGACGCCCCAAACTGAAGGGAGGACTGGGTCTACCTGACTTTAATAAATACTATATGGCCGCCTCCATATCACGTATAGTGGAATGGGTAGTCCCAAAATCTGATAAAAAATGGGCAATTGTAGAGGAGCGCCTATGCCAGATTAGATTGAGAACAGCACTATGGATCCCAAAGAATTGTAGAGCGTTCCCGGGAGATACCTCACTGCTTACGCTAACAACCTTTAAAATATGGGACCAAATACACCAGCAAAATAGGTGGTCCTATAATTCGCCCCCTATTGTATCTGTTGGATAATAAGTACTTTATCCCTGGTAAGGAGGATGTGAGGTTTCTTAATTGGTTAAAAGAACAGGACATCCAGCTACATCAAATTATAGAGAATGGTAAGATTCTGCCTTTGGAAGAAATTCGGGAAAGATGGGGAACGTATAGCTGGGACTTTTGGTGCTATAGGCAGTTGGTGCATTTTGTTAAATCTCTCCCCTTACCAATAAGATCACTGACAGAATTAAATCATATTGAGCTGTTAGCCAATATTAGATCACCAAAACATATGATATGCCTTGTTGAGATTCCTTTGTCCCCTACCTTATGTTTTTGTCACTAGGTATAGGATAAGAGAAGATAAGTATCACAACTGGTGTGAGGCAAGTTCGGCACTGTAACTCGACACTTCCATAATGATAAAGATATCTGGCGGATTAAGAATTTATTAAGTTTTTTGGAATGTATAGGGTATATATATATATATATATATAAACCACTGCTTAATAATAAAATATGACACTTTAGGATGGATGCAAAACAAGCCTACAGGGATCCCCGTCTTGTAGGACCTTGTCACTAGGTATAGGATAAGAGGGAATAATAACTACCACACTTGGCGTGAGGCAAGTTTGGCACTGATATACGTCACTTCCATAAGGATATAGATATTTGGTGGATTAAGAATTTATGAATAGCTTTTTTTTTCTTAGGAATGTGTAGGAGATACACATATATAGGTAGGTGTATATATAAACATATCCCCTCCCCCCCTATTTTTTTTTCTCCTTTTTTAGGGGATTAAACATTTGATGAACTTGGCACTAGGTATGGGAAGATGAGAGGTTTATAAATAACACTCCCTTTATGGGGGGTTGGGAAGAATATTGATGTTGTAAGATATTGTGTTTGTTAAGGTATAATTTTTTTTCTCCCCCTTTTTTGGTGTTATGTTTTGTTTGATTATTGTATTGTATGAATTATATGAAATACTTTGTTATTAGTGTTTTTGATGACGATTGATTTAGATCTGAAATTCTGGGTCAACATGTCATTAACGTATGTATTGTATGTATTTTATGTCAATAATAATAAAAAATCTAGCATTCTATTAAGTGCAACGGCTTGATAATATATGGTGAAATCTGGTAGTGCTAAGCCACCTGTATTTTTAGTCATAGTGAGAGTTCCAGGTGAAATTCTGGCAGAAGATCGTTTCCATATATATCGACCCACCACCGACTTTAAAGTGCGTAAATATGAAGGTAAGTGTATTGGTATAGTTTGAAATAAATACAGCATTCTTGGTAATACATTCATTTTTATAACATTCATTCTACCTGTGTGTGAAACATAAGAGTGGTGGTGTATCCATTTAATCGTGTCTCGTTTAATAGTGTTAAGTGTTGGTAAATAATTGGTGATATAAAGGTTAGTAACACAAGGAGTTAAATACCTAAATATTTCATCTTTTGTGATTGCCAGTGAAAAGGTAAGGAATTCTGCAAAGCCGAAACATTGTGAGGCGTCGATATATTCAATATTTCTGATTTAGTGAGATTACATTTAAAATTAGATACTATATTGAAGGTTTCAAATTCCTGCAATAACAAAGGTAGTAATATCTGTGGTTTTTGTATAAAAAAGAGAATATCATCGGCACAGGCTGCCAGTTTATGTTCGTAGTCGCTAACCATGATACCCTTAATGTTCGTATTGTGTCTAATAGTGGTGAGGAAAGGTTCCATTGTGAGGGCAAAAAAATAACGGTGAAAGGGGACATCCTTGTCTTGTACCATTAAACGAGGAAAACTCATCTGATAAATATCCATTTATCTTAATACGGGTGGTTGGATTTGTGTATAGTGACATGACTCTTCCGGTTATATACCGAGGTCCAATTCCAATATGATATAAAGTAGCCTGTAGGTAGTCCCAGTCGAACGCTTTCTCCGCGTCAGTAGATAATAGTATAGTATGGTGGGGAGAAGTAGAGGCATAATGTATAAGATTTATAGCTCGTTGAGTGCTATCTCTGGCCTCTCTGCCAGGAATAAAGCCTGTTTGGTCCGACAGGGTCAACTGGGGTACCAACCGACCAAGTCTCATGGTTAGGATCTTGGCATAAATTTTTATATCTGCGTTAAAAAGCGATATAGGTCTGTAGCTATTGCAAGCCGTAGGGTCCTTACCTGGTTTAAAAAATACCGAAATATGCGCATGTAGAGCAGTCGGTAATTGGGGGGATTCGGAAAATAAAGAGTTAAAATAGTTAAGATGAGGTATTAACAAAGTTTAAAATATTTTGTAATATTCCAGAGTAAAGCAGTCAGGGCCTGGGCTTTTGCCCATTGCTGATGCCGCTATTGCTTGTTTAATTTCCGATTCATTAATATTGGCTTCTAATGTTTCTAATTGAGTTCTATCTATTTTGGGAAAAGAGGAATTTGTCAAATAGGTATTGATGCGTTCTAGATGTTATTGTTTGGATTGGGGCGTGGGGTGAACATTAATATTGTATAAGGACACATAATACTCTCTAAAGACTTGGGAAATATCAGAGGAATCATGCACTATAGTGTCCCATTTAGATTTAATTTTGGCTATAAAGTTATTATTCTGTTTAAAAAAAAATAATTTAGCCAAATATTTCCCGGGTTTATTTCCCAGTTCATAGGACCGTTGGTTAAGATAATTAAGAGATCTTTTATTTTTACACGCTATAGCTGCTTGCAAAGCTTCTCTGGCTGTTAACGCTTGACGGTCTAGGTCAGACAGAGATCTTTTATGAAGATATTCCAAATTAATCACTTTCATCGTAAGTTCAAGTATTTTACTATTGGCTTCTTTTTTCTTTCTTGTGCCATGTGAGATTAAGGATCCTCGTATTGTCACCTTGTGTGCCTCCCAAAGTATGCCTGGTGGTATTCCTTCTCTAGTATTTTCAGAGAAGTAATATGTGATGTCTTTTTCTAAAGTCTCACGTATCGCCTTATCCAGTAGGAGCGATTCGTTTAGTCTCCAATTGTAAGAATTACAGGGGCCATTTATGAGTCCTAGAGAAATCATAACTGGTGCGTGATCCAAGAGAGTGGGAAAAAAGAATGTTTGCCTTCTTTACTATGTGTAGATAATGATGTAGATAATCTATTCTCGTATATGTATTTATGGGGAGGGGAGAAAACTGTATAATCTCGATCGCGAGGATGCAAAATCCTCCAAACATCTATTAATTACATTGTGTGTAGAGTCCATTTTTTTTCTGATTAACAATTTTTTATTGAGTCATGCAGCATATACAAAGCATCTGTTATCAAAATATAAGACATCATACACTAGTCTAGTACAGAAGCAAAACATGCAAACCGTGGTAAGCATAGTTAAAGAGAATATTATTTTTCTAAATGACAAGCACTTTTTAAGGATATACAGTGTCTACAGTTCAACGACAAGGGTGAATGCAGTGTATGCTATGATCTCAGCAAACTTTCCTATGTATATATAAAAGAAAAGTAAAAGTACTAAAAAAAACAAACCATATAGTAACAAATCTATACAAGTAAAAGAACAGTAGAGAGTAGAATCCGACGCATGGCAGTCCAAAGTAAAGATATCACCTTCCCTCCAGTCTCCCCAACCATTTGGGACAGATCGACCCTTTCCCCGACTTGAAACCAACTTCCTCCCATATTCCAGGTTATTAACAGTAAATAAAATAAAACCTTTTTCTATATGGATTGACATTTAGGCCCTGAAATTCAAGTGTTAAATATGCAGGAATTTAAATTCAAGTATACCCTTCCAACTCCGTTAGACCTTATGGGTGTCTAGGAAATTGCTCTTGGTGCGGAACAAGGAGCAATTGATACAGTGTTGAGATCATACCTCTGGTAGATGGAGATGTGTTGCAGATCGACTCAAATGGAGTTAGTCTATGAAATTTTAGGTTTCTAGTAATGGATTGAGCAAGATGTTTTATTTGGAGGTAATGCGGAATGTCGTAGAAGTGGCATGCGGTAACTTAATAGATGCCGAAGGCGTGGAGTAAAGAGACCGCACAGCCACAGCAAAAGGTCCTATTATGCCTAATGTAGGGTCAATTTAAGCGAATGCAGGCATTTATAAGATATATGTGATCAACCTTTAGATGAATCTATGACAGGATCTAAATGGAGATTGACATCTCCAGCTAGGATCGTAGTCCCTTCTTGAAAATCTGATAAAGAGCGTAGCGTTTTCTGGAGGAATATCGTTGGGGACTTATTGGGAGCATATACGTTTGCGAACGTTAACAGTCGATCGTCAATCTGCCCTTTGAGAAACAAGAAGCTCCCTTCAGAATCATTCATAATGGATACATAGCAAAACTTAACATTCCTATGAATGCCGATAGCGACTCCCCGTGAGTTATTTGTTGGAGACGTGCTATAATACCACGTATGATAGTAAACGGAGTTTAAACACACTCCAGTGTGATGGGAGAGATGGGTCTCTTGTATAAAGGCTATATCACAATGAAGTCGCCTCAGCTCCCTGTAGAGATGATGTAGTTTCGAGGGTGTATTCAACCCTTGGACGTTAAAAGTTAATATATTTAGATCCGCCATCGGCATGCATAGGTAAGGTTACAAACTACGTTCAGCATTAAATATTGATCGCCCCTTTCCTTGCCAGAGATAAAAAAAAACATAAGTAGATACAGTAAATAACATTCCCCCCCCCAAACATTTTTTTAGGATTCAGAAAATATAACAAAGAATAGAAAAGAGCGAGAAATGTAAATCTACCTATGTCTAGGTAGTCAACATTTCAGGGTTCTCTAGAACCTATCTCGCTAATTGTGGGGGATATGGCTGAGCCATAGTATGGCCAGGTATCCATCTTCGGCGGACCTACTCTATCAGAGATGATCCGCGTAAAGAGTCGATTTGTACCCCACTCTCCCTTAATATATTACTGCCACTACTACTTATTTACCCATTATGTCATTGCCTGTGGCATATTATAGTGAATGTATATATGTACATCTCATTCCTATTACTAAATACATTAATTTCTTAATACATTTCTGTTAAAAAGAAGATCAAGCACTTAACTTCCTAATTTTCCTCGAGTTTTAAACACCATATTACAGTGTAAAATAAGACAAGAGGAAAAAAGAAAAAAAAAAAGAAAAGACAAAAAAAGAGGAATAAGATACAGGTCTTCATTCCAAGGTATAGTCTCATAGATCGCCGGTCGCAGTTAGTATGTTCCAAGGGTTCATGGTTTAGGTGATCTAGTTGATGGGGCTATTAATTTCCATGAAATGTCCAAAGTTGGATTCAGGAGAGGTATGCATCCTGCCAGTCAGGGAGTGGAGGTACCTGAACTTCCAAGGTGTAACAAAACTGGATCAAATCTTCCGGAAATCGGAGAACCGCCATTTTTCCATGCCATGAGAGACGATGGAAAGCCCCACCTGTAAGCGATACTAGCCTTCTGTAAGTTCTCCAAGAGCGGGCGTAGGGCCCTTCTACGTATCAGGGTCTCCTTAGCCAAATCTGGGTATATTTGAATTGATGTACCTTCAAAATTCAATAGAGGCTGCTCTCTCAATTTCTTTAGGATATTTTCTCTATTAGAATAGTAGTGAAGGCGACATATTACGTCCCTTGGCATTTCAGCGATAAAACTCCGTGGGCGTGGGGCTCGATGTACACGGTCGAACATCAGTGGTGCGCTAGTAGTCAAATCCAGCAAAGGTTTAAAAATTCTCTGCAAAGTGTCTGCTATATCAGTCTATGGAATTGTTTCTGGAAGGCCACGTACTCTGAGATTATTCCTGCGTCCTCTGTTCTCTTGATCTTCTACTCTATAGGAAAGCAGTCTCTGAGTTTGACTAAGTGAATTCACCTGAGTCTGTAAAGCCGACAAAGCTTTAGCATGTGAGTCTAGGCGGTTTTCACTATCCTCTACTCGATGCAGCAAATGTGTAACTTCTCAACGCAGAGATATAATGTCTGACTTGAGAGTTTGTTCAAGTCGATTAAGCATAGTAGACAGTTCATCTTTCGTAGGTAAAGTTTTCATCATTACCTCCATCGATCCCGTTCGTCACCCGAGTTTGGGAGAGAAATGACTCTGCTTCCCTGCTATACAGGGATGTGACAGGTGAGGGATCCGTGCGTGATGAAAGGCTTCGTCTCTGCTCTAGTTGCTCTACTGTCAAAGCGTTGGATCGATCCTGTTTTCGGGGCTTTTGAGGAGCAAGTAGGCCTGTAATCCTTCTCATCTTAGCTGTTAGTATAGTTAATTTGAGATGACCATTTGTACGGGAGAGGAGTTTGAAGCTCGCTCTAGATGCTACCCGCCGCCATGATACTCAGGACACGCCCCCCGATCTGAGAGTACTCAGGCAATCCAAGGACAGACAGGTCCCTCTGAGGTGAGGCATGCTTGGTAGTCCGGAGAGAAGAGCTCTGTCCAAGGGGTCCAGGTTTTGCAGAAGTTAGTGTGTGCCCCTGCGGAGGATCTCATGAACCTTACCCAGCCACATGCCTATAGATGGAGGCGAGTGTCTCGCAACAACACCGGTATGCGGCAAGACCGATCTCAGGTATGTCCTTTTTAAGCAGTGAGTTATGGTGCAGGAGAAAGAATGCCGGGGTCATTGGGATTGTATGGACTGTGAACTTTCGTAGGATCGCCCCGACTGCCCCCCCAAAACTCTTGGAGTCCAGGGAAGGTCCAGAATATGTGGAGCATAGTGCCCCCCTGTTGACCACAACACCAACAGTCAGGGGGTAGTTCAGGTATAAGTTTGTGAAGGGCAGCAGGGGTCCTATTCCAATGGGTAAGAATCTTGTAGCTGGATTCTTGTACCCTAGTGCATCTGGATGTTTTGTGTGTAAAATAGATAATTTTGTCAATTTGGTCCGGAGTAAACTGGATCCTCAGTTCACGTTCCCAGCGAACAAGATATTGGGGAGCAGCATCTCTGGGGGGAGAATTCAGCAACAAGTAGATTACAGACACCATGTGTCTGAGCGATAGGCCAGGTTCACACTCTCTCTCAAATGTCGTCAGGGGTCTAGCAAAATCCGTAGGCGGCAGAAGGGAGCGTAGAATATGTGAGTTGGACCCTGCTACAAAAGTTCAAGGGTGTCCACTGGGGCTCTAGAGACAATTCCCCCATGGACACCCAGGCATCCCCCCGGAGGAAATGTCGAGCTCTATGGTTGTTGTGAGAAGCCAGGACACCGTAGCCCGGGTCTTCCATCCCTGGAATGAAACTAGGGTTACCCAGGAGAGGAAATAAGGGCGAAGGGGTCAGAGATATGCCCTCCATAGGGAAGAATTTGTGACACACCACCCAGGATGGGCCTATAGTGGGGTGATCTTTTACCGATTTTGGGTAAAAGGGTAAAGCTGCCAGGGGAAGTTCGACTTCTGACTGTTCAAGTCCTATCCACTGTTTGAGTGGGCCATGGTGACATGCCGCCTGTCCAGGGGGGAGGTCAGCAATGATCATATGACAGACACCCTCCAAAGGAAAAGATTTGCATCATATAACCAAGACGGACCTATTGTGTGATGATCTTTCATAGAGGCTGGGATCTCGCTCCTGCACCAGGGCAAGGTCGATAGAGAGAGTCCAGCCACAGACTGCTCGAGTCCTATCCACTGTTTGAGTGGACCGTGGCGGCACCAATCGATCACCCTCGCAAGATGGCATGCAGCATAGTATTTAGTCACGTCTGGAAGTCCAATGCCCCCATGGAGCTTATGCAATCTCAGAATCGATTACTTAATTCTGGGGGACTTGTGATCCCACAAGAATTGCACAAAAGCACTGTTAACGGCTTTGAGGAATGACTGAGGGAAGTGTATCGGCAGAGTTTGCAATAAATAGAGAATAAGTGGCATAACATTAATTTTCAGGATGTTGCATCTACCGAACCACAAAAACCTGCGTGCGATTTCGAGAGATCCAAACGAATGTCCCGAAGGAGGGGTGGGAAGTTAAGTTGAAACGTGCGGGCGATATCGGCTGGAAAAGCAGTGCCAAATATTGCAGGGATTCAGTCACCCATCGAAACGGGAAAGCTGACCGAAGGCCCATGAGCTGGAAAAGAGGGATGGAGATATTGAGGGCAGTTGACTTCTTAAAATTGATGAGGAACAGGGAGAGCGCCACATAACCTGAAAATTCTCTCATTAGGTTCGGTATGGAGATGCCTGGATTTGTGAGGAAGAACAATAAATCATCAGCGAAGGCCGCTTTTTTGTGCACACCCCCCTGCCCAGGTCAATTCCCGTAATATTACAGTTAATTTTACGTAGGAAGGGTTCTAGGGTGATAATAAAGATCAAAGGTGATAAGAGGCAACAGTGAAATACAAGGTGTAAAGTAGCACGATATGCCGAAAGGCAATCCACACAAGGTGAAGAACATACAAAAATTAAAAAAGTAACGGGGTCACTACCCCAAGAATTAGGGGGAGGGAACTATGCCAGTGGGTGTAAAACCTATGTGGTGTTGTGGCCAGACAAAGCGGGATCCCACTCATCTCCCTGCTCCGAGGCCCAGACATAATAGAGTGGCAATCCACTCATATTAGTAACTCGAAATACTTAGCACTTACAATATAAACTAGGAACGAATGGCAATAAAAATGAAATTAACAACATTGAGCATGTGCATGGTGTAAGGCTCACTTCTGGTAGCCACAACTATAGAGGGACCCTTCAACACCTTCTCAGTCCCCGTCTGCCAGCAGCCCATCCTCACCCAGTGCCGCTCAAAACACGAGTCTCCGCAGGGCAGCTTGGGCCGGCGTCGGCGAAGTGAAGGACAGGATGGGGTGCACCCGCAGCTAATGACCAGCTATCCACCTGTGACTCCTAGCTGCGCGGGAAAATACAATTTGTACACATTGCATCATCATGAGCCCCGTACAGGATAGGTGATTACTGGTAGGGGACTGCCCCCCCAAAGTCCCCGGAGCACATAATGCAAAACCCCTGTAACATGCAGGGCAGTTCTCTTGGAAACGACATACCCCCTCGGAAAGTAAGGGTGCACCTCAAACAGCTGGCTTCTCCCATTCCTAGGTATTAGCGCCTACACTTAGTAGGAAAACTTGACGTATAGGATCGGGAAAGGCCCATAACAGTTCCAGAGTTACTGACGCTGACATCTGTTCCCTGAGACGAGGATCCCCTTTGGCGTGGACGTTGAGGTAAAGAATGTTGGGCCAGTCGCTGTCAAGCATAGCTCCCCGGCAGGTGTTGCAACCAATCCGGTACCAAAAAAGGTTCCACGCCCAGGAACGTGAAAAGCGCAGGTAGGTCGGTCTCCGTAGTGCAAAGGTGGAGGCGTTCTTCCTCACCATGAGCAGAAACGTAATTTCCCAGATAAACGATACCTGCGGTGCACAGACATGTCCAGGAGCGGGTGTAAAATCATCCTCTGTTGAAGCGTCGCCCTTGACAGATCAGGCAGGACTCTTATTGTAGCTCCATCGAAATCCAAAGGTCCCTGGGACCAACAGTATCTCCTCCTTGACCGGGAACTTCCGTAACCTGCAGATAATGACGCGGGGCCAGTCTGGTTCCTCCGATTTAGGGCCCAAGGCTCTGTGCGCACGATCCAATTCAACCACTGTGTTGGGCGGATTACCCAGCAGGGTGTTAAAGATCACCACTATCATGTACGTTCTGCGGACCTGTGGCTTCAGGGACGCCTCGCACCCGCAAATTGTTGCGTCGGTTTCTATCCTCTAAGTCTTCAATATCGAGCTGCATGTCAGAAATCATGTCCGCTTGCATGTCCCAGGACTCCTCCAGGGCCGCTAGTCTCACCTCCGCAGTCGCCGCGTTCGTCTCGATTCCATCAACTCGCGTAGTGAGCCGTTACACCTCCTGTCTCAGCTCCTGGATATCTCGGCTGTGGGTCTCCTCGATTTTTGCCACAAGGGCCTCAATGTTAGCTGTGGTGGGTAGCAAGCCCCTATTATCCACCTCTTCCAGGGGCTGCTGCCGGTCAGGGGTCTTGGACTTTACATCCCCCACTAACCTGGACACTTGAGAGGACTCCTCCGTGTCTTCGACTTCACCCGGCACTGGAGAAGAAGGCGGGGAGGGCCTGCGTTGACTCATGGGCTGGCAGCACCGGCTGGGCTGTGTAACTCGAGGCCGCAGCTTTTTCGGGCCCTACACCCTTGGTCAGCAGGGCCGCCGAAGCAAAATAAATCTTTCAGCTTTGCTGGCGTCGATAATTTAGGGGTGTCGGGCATCTTCTGCCTCGTCTTGCTCATGCCTAGGACACGCCCCAGAAGCCATAGCTTTTTGATGGAAATTCTTGGACGTTTAGACTGCCAAATGAAAGTCATCATTGCTTTTGTGAATCGGGCAATATCCCTGGATTTCAAAAGCAAGGGAAGTGTTTGTAGTGGGTACAGCAGTTTGGCAAAGCTGACCATTTAAAATCAGGTGGATTCTTCCAAGGAGCGATAAAGGGAGGTCCCGCCATAGCTCCAATTCCTTGATTATGCTATCTAGTAAGGTAGGGTAGTTAAGGTGGTATATGGAAAAAGGTGATTTACCTACCCCAATATCCAGTAACTTACCCAGAGGTAAATTATGTCTTGCTGTACCACTCAAAATAACATATCTGGTCTCCAACTGTTCTGTGTCATTTCTGTAAGAGGCAGGATTTCACTTTTAAAAAAATTGATTAGAAGGCCCGAAAAGGTCCTATAATGGGCCAATATTTCCTGGATCGTAAAAACATCTTCTTCGGGACGCAAAGTAAATAGTAGGATATCATCTGCGAATAATGCCAGTCTCAATTTGCCCTTTCCTACTTTGATGCCATGTAAGGCTGGGGAATGCAGAATATGGGATGCCAGGGGTTCCAGGGACAAATTAAATAGCAGTGGGGACAGTGGACAAACCTGCCTCATGCCCTTTTCAAATACAAAATACATGGAGAGTGCCATTTGCGTAAGTATCTTGGCAATTTGGGAGGCATACATTTGATTAAAAAAGGAGATAATACGGCCCTGGAATCCAAATTTGCCCAACACCCTGAACAACCAGCACAGGTTTACAGCATCCTGTGTAACGATGGCCAACACTGCAGAAGGATTAAATCTTGCCAGTTCTAGGGCTAAAAAAAAACCTTACGTAAGTTAAGGACCCCAGAGCAGCCCTTGACAAATCCCACCGGTGCCGGCTGGATAAGAGTCGGCAAAAGTTCCGCCAGACGGTTAGCTATCATTTTAGAAAGGATCTTAGCATCTTTGTTCAATAACGAGATTGGTGTATAAGAACCCGGGTGTGCGGGACCCTTCCCCTTTTTGGGCAAAAAGTTTTATGTATGCCTCTTTCCCAGGTGCACCGATTCCAAAAATCGTGATCGGGCCTTTGGCGGTGCCAGGAATCGGTCGATACCGTGTCCTCGGGCACCGGAGGTAAGTGTGAGAGAAGCAAGTATTCGTGCAGTGCAAGTCTTTTATGAAGATAGCGATGCTGCTGAAGAAGTGTCATCTTCCCGCTGCTTCCTCACATGGGCGGCGGAACCAAAAGTCTGGTTCCAAGGGTGTTTTAATTTGGGCTGTGGCTTTTAAAAGTTGTGCCTACTCCACCACCGACATAACATTTAAATCTGACCATTTTTGTCATTGAGTTGTGAATATTTGAGTAATGAGGGTGGTACTGTGTTAAGTACAACTTTCCAATTCTCCCTACACAGTTTGAGGATTAGTCAGACCTTATTATCGTCACATTTGGTGCCAGGGTGACAACTTTTTTAACTTAACGTTTTGTAAGCCAAAGATGGCTAGAGATGCTGGACCCGGAAGACAATTAGGTGATGTCAGCAGCAGGGATAAAATGGCACGAGCGATCATGGCCACTACCATGTTGGAAGGGGTGCTTGTAAGATAAGTCTGCTATAAAGCGCGAATAGGATACGCATATTTGCACATTAGTTCAAAAGCCCTGGGCGGCAACAGCACAGTTTAGTTCCACTTTAAGTCTCGAACATTGTTATTAGCTCACCCCAATTCATCTATGTGGACTGCAGAACACCTCTCCCTAATGTTATAGAGATGAGGAGAGGGGAAATTTTGTTGTAGACTAAATCAAGTGTGAGCAGTCTAAGGGGATACAGCACAGTAAGTAACCCAGGGAAAGGAAGTATGTTCCCGGTAGCATCACCAGGTGATCAAACAAATGCAGCCACAACATCTAAGGACTCGGAAGCTAAAATACAATACATATTTGTTCTTGGACCTAGATACATTTTGGCGCATATAATAAAGCAGTGACTCTGACTCACAAAACATTCACTAATGTAATTTACAAACATGCTCCAGGAAAATTCACCCGCAGATGATTGTTGATTTTTTTGCTTCATAAATATGCCCCTTAATCTTTACCAAATCAACAACATGGCTGCCTAAAACAATAAAGAAGTCTCAATTTCCAAATTACAGCTGTACTTCAGTGTAAAAAAAGCAGGAGAAGCGTGTAAGGCAGCAATCTATGCAGCAGCAAACATCTTGGTAAACCAGCAATCTTCCCAGAAAGCGATTTTTTAATTCATGTAAATCAAATTTTATTTTGTTTTATTTTGGACAATACACAGTAACGACCAACTGAACCAAATACTTCTTTATCACATAATCTTGTAATCATTTTGTTTTTTTTAATATAAATTGGCATATAGGAGCATTCAAAAACACACTTCCATCAATTAAGTCTGAAAAGTAAAGTAGAGAATGTTTTCAATGGGTACATATTTTGTGTTATTGCAGTTTACCTTTAGGTAACTTTTGATGCGAGTTTCAGATTTTTTATAAGTCTATTCAGTTATATTTCTGTTATTGTACTAAATGTAAAGATTTTTGGACTGCTGAGATGAGATATCTGCATATGAATTGTTTTAATAGGTAGGTTGATGCCCAGAGGAGGAGGAGCAGAAAAGCAAAACTAACGCATAGCAATGCTAAACATGACGCAGATTACAAAATATGGCTGTCCCCACTTACATATATAATTACAACCTATACACAGAAATATGAATACAAAAATTTGATGTGTTGGAGTGAAATGTAAATAATGTGCAGTGACAGCTACAGTAAACATTAATTGGATTTATCTGTGATGTAAAAGCAGCCCATGTGATCAAACTGCTCTCTGATGGAAGCAATTTGACTCAAAATTAGTGTGGGCTTATTTACTTATTTTTGGGGGGGAAAGTTGTAACCATTAAATCTTATCCATTTGCCTTCTTTTTACCCTTATCTAAATGTCCACCTATGGGTTTAAAGCTCATCAGTACTCATCATGTAGTCTGCCGAGAGTAGAAAAGGTAGTTCACTGTGAAAAGTAAGGCAGTTAAAGGAAATGTTTTCTTCTTAGTCCATCACAATATGCTCCTTGGCAGCTTGAACTAACTCTATGAGAGCTAAACAACTTACATCTTCTGGGGAAAAACCAAACTGCTGGACCTGTGGAAAGAAAGTGTATGTTACATACATATAAAGCAAGCATAATACAAACAGGCTGCTGATGTAAAACATGATATAAATATGCATGTGAACAAGTGGATGGAGAAGAAAAATCATATCATATAGCCTAGATCATGAGTAGGCAATCTCTGCACACCAGCTGTTGTGGAACTACAATTCTTATGTTGCATTGCAAAACTGATGACCATGAGCATTCCTCCCAAAGGCATGAGGGGATTAGTAGCTTAAAGAAAACTCAGGGGA
This sequence comes from Nanorana parkeri, assembly GCF_000935625.1. Classification (NCBI taxonomy): domain Eukaryota; kingdom Metazoa; phylum Chordata; class Amphibia; order Anura; family Dicroglossidae; genus Nanorana; species Nanorana parkeri. The sequence continues at coordinate 127,223 of NW_017308624.1, read as the reverse complement.
AATAAACTTACCCTTGCAGGGGGCTACCCCCACACTGCAAGGGTTGTGTTAGTTTTCTCTAGGGGATTTAAATAGAGCGTTTTTACTTACTTCAGTTCCCATGACAGTCAGCACTCACCTCCCTCCCCCTCTACTTCGACTATGTAATGTTCCATGGAATCTTCTTGTCTAATCAAGGGCATATGTCCGAGTCTTTTGGTTACTCACAGGCTATGACTCACGGCAGAAGAACACATTTCTATAAGGATGTTTAAGCTTCTAATTCATCCATCTGCTAGACAGAATATTTCAATTGTGTTTTGTGAGCTCTATACAGCTACATAGACTGGGATTTACTGCGGTTTAACTCAGCTCATCACTTGCTATACCTCAGCGGTTTCAGTGACAGTTGCCCTTTCGCATGGTCGACACATTTTATCCCGGGCGAAGTATAATCATGCTCAAAGTGGAAGCCATTTCGAAGTTTTTGGAAATTGTCAATACTCCCAGCGGATACTACAACTTGGGGAAAGAGGTTCCACATTTTTGCTTGAACCCTCCCAAGATATCAGATTAAGCCCCCTTTTCTCAGACCCTAAATTGCGGCCATATGTCCTCATCAAGGATATAAGAATAAACAAGTTATCGGCTTTACAGTCACCATTTACTTGTAGATAGCTATCATGTCTACTCCTAAAGCGGGCCTTTACCCATATCTTTAAAATAACAACACACCTTTAGAAATGGTTCGTATTGAAAATCTACAAACACATACTTCTAGATATTTGCCGGCTTTCTATTCTTTGCATATTTTATTTTTCTTTACTTCCTCAGTCTTCTGACAGTGGACATTTTAACTAAAGGCAGATTACTGGATCTCCCTTTACTTTCTGGAACTCTGGCACATGTGACTAGGACATGTGACCATGCACATCATTTCAGGGGAGGAAAATGCTTTTCCCCGAGATCTTTTGAGATTACAGATGATTTCCCAGCAATGCTCTGCTGATGTAATTTTCCCAGGATGCAACGCTTGGGCACATTTGAGCCAAAATGGACCAGGAAGTGGATAAACTCTATTGTAAGTAAAAACAAGTAAAACTTGTTTGTTGAACTAGTGAATGTAAGATGGTTTTAAATAAGCATGCAGAGCTTCATGCTGATGTGATTTTTAGTCAAAGGGGATAGAGGTCCACTTTAAGTGCCTCTTTAAAAGGTAAAAGGTAAACAAGTTTAATTTACTTAAAGGGTTATTAAACCCACCGGTGTTTTTGCATATATCTACTGCTAGCAAGCAGTAGATGTATGCAAAGTGTCTAAAAAAACAAACGCTTTAAAAGCGGTTTACACTTACCTTTGTCTTCCCCGCGTGCTCCCGTCGTAAAAATCTGAAAATTCTCGGGCGGCCGCAAAGCATCTTGAGGCGGGTGCATGTGCAGTTCAGATTTTTGGCCGGGAGACGAGGAGAGACACAAGGTAAGTATATGGATGGCGTGCACCCGCATGCAGACACTGTGGGACAGAAAGTGCTAGCAAAGACAGAGGAGTAAGCGCTGGATCGGAGACCCGAAGCAGCGCTCGGACAGATGAAAACGACAGGAAAGAAGATCTGATTGAGAATCATTTAGGGTAAGTGCTTTAATTAACATTGGGGGGGGGGGGGGGGGG
>NW_017308624.1:124067-125471 GCF_000935625.1 Nanorana parkeri | reverse complement strand
TAAGTTTTGAGGGAGAGGTTTTAAATAAGTGCGGGGGGGGGGGGGGGGAGGAGAAATATCGGACTTTAATCATTCCTTATAAGCTGAGGTCCTCCAGGTCTCCCAATTAATTTTGTTCCAATTTAGTTAGAGCAGAATTCCAGCCTCACCTGTTTCTGTCCTATCTACATCTGCCTCTGGTGCCTAGTGAAAATGGCTATTTGATTTAACCCTCTACCCACTGTGTGCCTCTGAATTTTCAAAGAATGAAAATGGAACAAGCACACTGTCTGCAAATGCCCAAACTCCCCCACAAGACCCAATGACTCTCCGAGACACTCTAAGGTCTTTAGGGAGAGTCAATTAATGCTGCTGTGTCCTATGTGGCAGTGGCGTATCCCTATGTGTGCAGTGCATACAGGCCCATGGGCGATGGGGCCCACTGTGTACTCACTGCATACATTGGGGATTGTATTCGTGGCTATGATGCAGTCTGCTGAGGTGCATCTGTCATTTGCGTCTGCAGTTCAAAGGAGATCCATGTAAGCTGGTGGATGCAGAGAAGGGACATACAGCCTTGTGCACCTGCTCTGTATTCTTCAGTGCCTGGCTGTGCTCGTTCCCTACATGTCTTTCTAGGTAGACAGGGCTGGAGGAAGACTGCTGTATAATGGAGAGGAGTGAGGGACAAGGAATGGTACACATGAAGAGTAGGCAGGGCAGCACACAGCTCTGCCACATGTCAGTTAGAGGACAATTAGGATATACAGTTGCCAGGTGTCACTTTTGTTCTCGGAAGAAAATTTTTGGAGAGGTGGGCACTGTAGCCAACAGCAAGCCTGCTCCTTCCATTTTGTCTCAGAGAGGCTGCTTAGAAATCACAGTATGTGACTATTACAAGACAGCACTAGCTGGTAAAAGTGATGGAGTGAGGTTGTGTTGTAGGAATGTGGTACAAAAATATTTTTATAAAATGTGCTATAATGCTGCACAAGGAATTATTATAATTAATTGGAAAATTGTGTTTTAATGTGTCCATTTGGGAAATAGTTTTTCACTTCCTGTCTCATAGCCACAGTGGGAAGTGAGAGGAAATCCCTCCAAAGTAAGGGCATTTCCTAGTTGTCACCAGGGCAACCAGAACTACTGTCCTATTATGTTGAAAACTCAAAAATTTAGGATTTCCTTTCACTCTTCATGGTAATGGTCACCAGGACAAACAGAGAGGGTGAATCTCCATAACAAAGACAGAGATTACAATAAAAACCTTCCATATGTTCTAATCCCTTTAGGGCTGCAACTAATGATTAGTTGGTCAATTATTTTCCCCATTAATCATTGTAATAATCATGCATACATTTGTAATGAATAACAAAAAATTAATAATGTAGATAATTGTTAACTAATAGTTAATAATTATATAAC
>NW_017308624.1:123099-123489 GCF_000935625.1 Nanorana parkeri | reverse complement strand
TATAACTAATATTTATTATTTAATTAATAGGATATTGATTAAATATTATTTAATTCAATGTTTAATCATTTAATTATTAAATGGACATATCATTTATTCTTTCTGCATAGCTCTCATCCCTGGCATAGGTCACAAAAAGAACTTGTGCAGGAAGGAAAACTTTACTAAGGAGACTTATCTCCTGACGCTTTTGTCTGGGGGAATCCGCGCCCTGACGTGCGCATTCATATGTGTAAGCCGATTGACTAGAGATTACATTTTTCCTCTCGCCGTGCTCAGTGCAAGAGAGGATATTGGATATTGCTGGACACTGCACGAGAAGGTCTGCGCAACACTGCGTTCCTTTGCTGCCTGGCTCCACTTGGTGTGTCACATGCTTCACAGGTTAAT
>NW_017308624.1:121671-121979 GCF_000935625.1 Nanorana parkeri | reverse complement strand
AATAGGATATTGATTAAATATTATTTAATTCAATGTTTAATCATTTAATTATTAAATGGACATATCATTTATTCTTTCTGCATAGCTCTCATCCCTGGCATAGGTCACAAAAAGAACTTGTGCAGGAAGGAAAACTTTACTAAGGAGACTTATCTCCTGACGCTTTTGTCTGGGGGAATCCGCGCCCTGACGTGCGCATTCATATGTGTAAGCCGATTGACTAGAGATTACATTTTTCCTCTCGCCGTGCTCAGTGCAAGAGAGGATATTGGATATTGCTGGACACTGCACGAGAAGGTCTGCGCACC
>NW_017308624.1:121032-121629 GCF_000935625.1 Nanorana parkeri | reverse complement strand
CGTTTATCGCGTGGGCAGCGCCCCCCCCCCACTTCTACGCCCTGGGCAGCTGCACATTCACACGTCCCCCCGGTTTTTATGCCACAGACTCCACTCATTGCGTGCACACACACAGCAGTGACGTTCCGTGCCTTATGTGCTGGGTGAGGCACCCCCCAGCCCGCTGAAGCCCTGCCCCATTGTGCCAAAGCTCTGTCCCCATCCCGCAGAAGCCCCACCCCCAGCTCGGTAACCAAGCTGTGGGGGGAGGAGGAAGAGAGAAGACAAGGAAGAGCCTCCCTGTCCCTCACTTGCTCGTCACTGGTGAGTCACTGCTGAGGCATAGAGATCGATAGCCTCAGTGGGTTTTTTTTCTTCTCTTTTTTTGATTGGACAGCTTGAACCAAATGGCGCTTTGTCATTGGTCCAAGACATCCACAGAGCTCACGCCTTTAACAGGGTAGAGGCTGTGACAGCTCTTGCCTCACCAAGTTAGGCTACACAAGCAGTGGGGAAGCCTGCTGCTGTGTAACCTAACTACCTGTCAAAAGCCGGATGCAGTGCTGCCTGTAATTAACAGGAAGCGCTCTGTCCATGACAGGTTACACAGCAGGGAGG
>NW_017308624.1:119712-120995 GCF_000935625.1 Nanorana parkeri | reverse complement strand
GGGGGGGGGGCTACTTTAGTATATTGCATATACTGAACTGTTAGTGTTATATTAAACCGTTAGTATTTATAAAGTATTACAGTACTATCACAGTGCAAAAAATTAATTAAAAATAAAATAAATCGTAGTCGTTAGTGCAATTTAATTAAATTTAATATAATTTAACCGCAGGGCAGAGTATAAGCTAACCACTGGGAGATAGTATAACTTATTCCAGGTCGGTGGTATAAATTAAATTTTGTTTAACAAACAAGTTATTGAACGTGCCACTTGTGAACCACTAAACCTTAGATAAATAAATACACAAATAAGTAGTCTCGATTTACATACAAATAATATAAAAGTAAATATATAAATAAGAAGGGTGAAATAAAATAATGTCTTCCATGAGTGGGTATGCAACCAGGTGCATGTCGTGCGCAATGTATGCGTTCTTTGAACATGCGTTCGAGGGGGAATACATTTGCGCGAGATGTGAGCAAGTTGCTTGTTTGGAAACCCAGATTCTGGATCTAAGCAAGAAACTGGCAACACTTAGGAGCATAACAGTCATGGAAAAGAGTCTGAACATAACACACCAGGCTGTGGTGGAGGGTGGTCTGGATGAGGAGGGGGGAGGGGAGATGGAGGAGCAGGATCCCGAGGTGGGGAGCTGGGTTACTGTTAGAAGGCGGGGGAGAGGGAAGAGTGCTAGAGATGTCAGCCCTGATCTGGTTCACCCCAATAAGTATGCCAAGTTGCATGATGTTGGGGTAACTAGTTCAGGGATGACTCTGCTGGAGCAGGACGCATCCTCTATCCGAAGGGGGAGTGACTGCTCCAGCGAGGAGGGGAGCCGAATGGAGGGTCAGGAGAGGCAGAACCTGGTGGTGGGAGACTCCATCATCAGACAGACTGACAGGGTAATCTGTCATCGGAACCGCGAGCGTCGAACAGTGTGCTACCTACCGGGGGCCTGTGTTCGACACGTTGCGGAGCGAATTGACAGATTACTAGATGGGGCTGGGCACGACCCAGTTGTCATGGTGCACATCGGCACCAATGACAAAATAGGAGGAAATTGGAGTGTCCTAAAAAGGGAGTTCAGAGACCTAGGTGCTAGGATGAAGGAAAGGACCTCCATGGTAGTTTTCTCAGAGATACTACCAGTGCCAAGAGCCACTCCGGACAGACAGCGCGAGTTGAGGGAGCTTAAAAAGTGGCTCCGGAGCTGGTGTCAGAAGGAGGGATTTGGTTTCCTGGAGAAATGGGCTGACTTCGCAGTCGGCTACCGGCTCTACAGC
>NW_017308624.1:118162-119075 GCF_000935625.1 Nanorana parkeri | reverse complement strand
ACAGTCAATGTAGCAAATACATTGTCAGAAGTGAATAAAATCAGAAACGAACAACCTACGTCAAGGCCAAACAATAAAACTAGTGGGGAACAAGTAGGATATAAACTTTTGTCCCATAACAAGACAGGAATTAAATGTATGTACACCAACGCTAGAAGTCTAGCAAATAAATTAGAAGAGCTTGAAATTATGATACTCGAAGAGGACTTCGATATAGTGGGTATATCGGAGACCTGGCTAGACGGCACACATGATTGGGCTACTAATATAGAGGGGTATAACCTGTTCAGGAGGGACAGATGTGGGAGAAGGGGGGTTTGCATTTACTTTAAAAACGATCTAAATATGCACATAAGGGACGATATCACGTCAAACAGTGGAGATGTGGAGACCTTATGGCTAGAGCTAGATATGGCGGAACCTAGCCGTAAACTTATTGTGGGTATTTGCTATAAGCCTCCGTATATAGGGCAGGAGAGGGAAGCAAATCTACACTCCCAAATAGAAATAGCTGGGAGGGCAATGTAGTCGTGATGGGCGACTTCAATTACCCAGACATCAATTGGGCTAATGGTACCTCAGGATCGACAAAGGCGGGCCGATTTCTGAACTTGTTGCAAGACAATTTCTTAGAACAGATGGTGGAGGTTCCAACTAGGAAAAATGCCATCCTAGATTTAATAATTACTAATAATGGGGAATTAATTGAGGATATTGTAATTGGGGAGACACTGGGTAATAGTGATCACAATGTGATTACTTTCAATATTAAATACAGGAAAGGAAAGAGGGCGGGGCGGACAAGAACCCTTAATTACAGAAGGGCCAACTTCGATAAGTTGCGCAAACTAGTGGGGGAAATAAAATGGGATAACTAATTTCACAACCTAAACTCAGACCAAATGTGGGACTG
>NW_017308624.1:100684-118024 GCF_000935625.1 Nanorana parkeri | reverse complement strand
ATAAGATGGAAGGGACGGCATTGGCGTTCCTTAACTACAAGGAATGTAACAAAAAATGCAAATTAGTAATTCGGGAAGCTAAAATAGAATGTGAAAAACATATCGCCACAGATAGTAAAAAAAAAAATAAAAAATTCTACCAATATATTAACAGTAAAAAGTTTAAACATGTTTACGCTGGAATTAAGGAGATTAAGGGGGGATATGATTTTCATGTACAAGATGTTCAATGGTGACAGCAGCATTGGCAACAAACTTGTTTGAGATTAACTCCATTACAAAGACTAGAGGCCACCACCTAAAGTTGGTGGAGAAAAAATTCCAGCACAATGGGCGAAGAGGGTTCTTTACAGTAAGAGCGGTTAAGGTCCGCCAAGAGTGTAGATTTGTTCAAGCAACTTTTGGACAATTTCTTGAGGGACCGTACTATCCAGGGATACCAGTATCCCTAAGAATGAGATGATGCGTGGACCTATATGGGTTGGACTTGATGGACGTATGTCTTTATTCAACCCCAAATACTATGTAACTATGTAAAATTTATTCTTGCTTTAATGTTCTTTTTTGGACAGCAAAGGCTTTTTCTTGGCCAGTGTCCTGTAGATCCCGCAATAAGTTGGGTTTTCCGGAGACTTGAATTTGCTGAGCTGGCCAGTCCTGGACAAATTAGCAGCCATTTAAAATCCACACCACTTCTAACAAGGTATAAGAATAAAGCACCACTCCTCCATGGCTTTAGCAGGGGAAAGACAGCCGGGTGCTCACTGGCAGGAGTGTGCCCTTTCTCTAACCAAACAGGTATAATATAGTAAAGGAAGAATCCGGCCGCACTCTGTTCCAAGCTGAAGAGTGTCTATGACTAAGCCCAGGACTGTGTGAAACATGTCAGAGGGGGATGGACCTCAGAGAGCACTCTGTGTCACTGATGAACTTTCGAAAAAACTGATTCAGCCACACCACTTGCAGATTATTTTCCTTACAGTTGAATGATTTTATTTTTTCAATCTTTTTAAATTCCTTGCCAGACTCATAGGCATCCACAACCTTTTTTTCTAAGGGTCCGAGAGCTACTTTGATCTTGGCATAATAATACCACACATGTGAACAGCAGAACACCAGACCCTATATATTTGAGGTTTAAATAAGATCGGTGTAACCCAAGGAGGTTCTAAATACTGGCACCTAATCTGCAACATTTGATTCTAATTTCATGGATAAGAAACGGTGGTAAAAGTGTACTTTTTTTCTTGTGACAAATCTACATTTTCATTAAATTAGATTATGAGAATGAATACACTATGCCAATTTTATGTGTCATTTGTTTACGTATGTCACCTTTTTCTGTAGGTATTGTTTGGATGAAAATCTAATATTTGCCTCTTCAAATAAGTTGAAAATGTAAGTTTCCATGGGGCATAATTTCCTTTTCAAATTACTATTAGTAGTTTTGTTTCTCTTTTTGTGTGAATGCAGTGTTTCTCAGTAAGTAGGATGAGCTGCATTCCTTGGTTTAAGAGATAAGGGAATTCAGTAAAACTTTACCACCTTTTGGAGTTATGGACTTTTAAAAGGTCCTGCATCAAATAAAAAAAAAGCCCACTCACCAGTTTTGGTAGCTTTACTGACACTTGCGACAGATTCAGGTAGTTCTTAATACCGCCTCGCTAAGAAACACTATGGCCGTGACAGATTAAAAAAGCATTGTCACCAGTTTATAGATTGGAAAACTGGCGGTAATTAGGACCAACTCTGATCTGGCATACAGAAAATTGCCGGTGCTCAGAATGGGGGATGCATGTACTGGGATTATGAATCTGACAGCTTCTCGTTCATTGGTTGCTAGGATACCAGGCTACCGTCATCCAAGCGACCAATTATGTATCACCGGCCCCATTCAACTGCCGGCTAGGAGATTCCCCAGGCGACAGCTAAATGTAAACAAATGGACTGGGGATGATGGTTGACATTACCCAAATATGGCCATATTTGGATAATGGTGTCAGCCAATATCCCTTCTTGCTTAAGCTTAGTTGTCTCATGTGACTGAGTTTCCCCATCAGGCCCCATTAACTCAGAGTTCCCTTTCAGGCCTGCTCTGCTGCTGATTGACAACAGGCAGTGGGTGGATGTCATAGCTAATAGCAGGCTGGCTATGGCACCCACCCACTGCCTCTTGTCATTTAGCAGCAGAGCAAAACTGATGCAGAAATCAGTTCTCAGAATTCTGCATTAGGTTCCGATCACTGTCAGCGTCACTGGTCCTTAAGGACTATGTCAGCTGCAACAAAAAATTCGGAGATATGAAGAGACCCATATCACATGACCTGTCAAGTAACAAGTTTCCTGTTTCCTTGTCACTTTTTTCTACCATTCATTAGAATGAATGCGGCTTTCCTTCCTTCACATTCTGGAAAGCAGATTTTAAAGCACACAGCTGTGCTTTGAAATGTGCCCCATAAATGACTGACCTTCATGTAAATTAGGCTGTTTAAATCAATGCGTGACTATAATTCCAATTAATTGAGTTGAAAACCATAAAACGTCTCTACCATACCTGATTTGCAAAATATTCAACATCAAGAGCTAGCTGAAGTCTTATTTTGTTGTCATCACTAACTCCTCCATTGTTGCTGTTACTGGAGAATGCAGTTTTACGTGCTTGTTTGAGCCTCTTAAGGCTATCTTCCATTTTTTTTACCGAACTTAGAACATCAGATACAGTTTCATAGTACCTAGGAAAAATGATAAAAACAAAAACAAATATATAAAAGAACAGTATAAAGCAGTCTAAAACCACGTATAAAGCTTAAACAATTGAAAGTTATTTTGATAACGTGGAAAAACAAACACAAATTTGAACAACTACGTTGTGTAATAAGGGGATTTTATTTATCCACTGTAAAATCCTTTTCTCATTGGAGGATACAGCAGACCTCTGGGTATATGCCTGTCTCTAGAAGCCTGACCACTAAGCTAAATTGTAAAGGGATAACTCCTTCCTGTGAGCTGTACCCCTCTGTACAGTGAGCAAGAATAGCCAGCAGTGCAAAGAAGGTAACCATCGACAAAACAACAGTCTGCTAGAAAACACTAGTTCTGAACACAAACCTAAAAACAATAGAAAAAAAACAACATTTGGCAAGATGTGTGTCCCCCAGTGAACTACAGGTGAGTACAAATAATACTTTTTGCTCAAAACATTCATGAGGCCACAGTAGACCTCTGGGGATGTCCGAAAGCAGTCACTTCATATATAAGAGTCTTAAGCCTTTAACCCTTTCGCTGCCAAGCCCTCTGGAACATTTTGCACCTCAGCTGGCCATGCCATTTTTCCCATTGATTTGATTTTCAACTGCTGCGCTGCTAGCGTTTGTAAAAGACCCCCCAAACCATATATTTTCTGAAAGCGCAGGCCGGTAGAATAAAAAGATGGGGCTACTAAATTTGTAGGCCCTGTGATAATTGCGCAGATGTTTCTCAAATTAACATTAAACTGATAAAAATACACAATTCAATTGATAAAGCACCACTAAATTCAGTATCAGTGCACAAAAAAAATATTTTCTGACGAAATCTAAAAGATAAAACTGTATTGAGTTAATAACAAATATTTTGACATTTTAAATTGCGCCTTTTTGCAAAAAGGTAAAAAAATGAAGGAAGGCAAAACTGTAAATAAGCGACTTAGGTTAAAAATAGTTTTTGCGCTGTGTTGGTGTTTGTGTTGTGATAAAATGATACAGGCATATATTTAATTGCAACACAAGGTATCAACGCACGGCAATGCGTCACAAAGCTTTGCTATGCGCTGCCACAGTTTAAATTAATGTTTTTTTAAAAGATTTCTCCCCATTCAAAAATTCATGAATGAACAGGAAGTGATGTAAATCACATCCTCTTCATTCATAACTGGGGACAATTTTCGGCCTAACAAATTCTGCTGCAGGTGGTGTGTTGCGGTGCCATTCATTTATTCTGAAGTAAACTTTATGCCTGTAACACTCCATTTGTGTATTTCATTTTAAATTTTTACATTAAGGATGGTAATTTTTGTTTTTTTTAATCTGATCAAAAAAATGAATCAGGCATATAATTATGAAAATAATCGTTGGTTAATTTTTTTAACAAATGTATTTATTTAATAATTTTATTTATTTTACATTTAATTTTTTTTACTGACATTTCCCTTTTGAAATAGAAAAAGAGGACACAGAGTCCTCAATTTCTTTTTCTGCAGCCTCATCATTCAATGAATGGGAAGCACTCAGTACAGAGGCTTCACATTCATTCAGAAACTGCTGATAGTAAAATATTTACTGTCAAGCAGATTCTGAATGGGGAGGAGCCTCTGTAGTGAGTACTTCTCCCCATTCAAAAATACATGAATGAACAGGAAGTGATGTAAATCACATCCTGTTCATTCATAACTGGGGACACATAGTACTATGTGTCCCCAGTTATGTACAAACACCGGAGTGATCAGATGATCACTCCCGGTGTTTTCTCTGCACACATAGGATCAATGATATTTACCGATCCTTAAATATATATTGGATTTTTTGTCCAATTTTATGTTGTTTTATATAAAAGTTTGGTTATTTTATTATATTGGCTCCGAGTTTTTTAATTCAGATTTTAAATCCATGAAACTAATTAAAATGTCTAATATAATATATATTATGATTAAAGAAAAAAAAAAGTTAAAAAAAGGTGGGAAAGTGCAATTTTCGGCCTAACAAATTCTAATGCAGGTGGTGTGTTGCGGTGCCATTCATTTATTCTGAAGTAAACTTTATGCCTGTAACACTACATTTGTGTATTTTATTTTAAATTAAGGATGGTATTTACATTTTTTTTTTTAGCCGATCAAAAAAATATGAATAAATGAAATGAAAATAATTGTTAGTTGCAGCCCTAGTTGTTTTAGTCAAATAAAGTTTTATTGGTTTTAAACAGGGGAAAAATATATAACATACATAGCACATTTTCAGGGTACATACAGGTATACAGGCAAGTTGGTCCGTAGGTCATCAGCGTATAATGCCGCCTTGTATTCAGTAGGACCTACCGTTACCCCATGTATAGAGGGATAGCCCTAGTTGTTTTAAAGGGAAAGTGTTGTAAATGCTTTATTGAATTCCCCCATTGTCTTCATTGCTAAAAAAGACACCACCACTTTGAGAACTCAGTAAGGATAAGGATACAGAACTCCCTTTTCTCTGTAAAAAATGAGAAAAGGTGACAGACGCAAATGAGCTTTGAGCTCAGACAATCTTTGGTCACAGTACTAGGGATGTGAGCCCACAGGTGAGCAGGTCACACGGGATCCCCCAGGGCATGGAATCTAAGGGCTGGCTGGTGTTCTTCCAGGGACCCCCTCACAAGTGTTTGGACTTAGCTGCATGCTGACCCCAAGGTTCACCCTGCTTGTGTGGAGAGTACCCGAAGACACAGTGCAGGCACGGATGGATGGAGCAAAAGGAGATCCAGATAACGAGCCAAGGTCAGGGCGGGCAGCAGACAAAAATGTAATTAGGAGAAGTAGCCAAGTTGGTACACAAGACATCAGTACACGAGAAGTCAGGTTAGGAATAATTGCACGGAAGGGGCTCAGGAACAAGTGTTCCTGAAGTAGCAGGAAGGGAGGTACATTTTCAGGTGAGGCAGGCGACACCCATAGCTGCTAAGTCAGTGCAGCAAGAGCAGAGCACAAACTTGTGGAACCACATGTGCCAGCAGACCTACAGCACCAAAAGGTAAAAAACAAATGCAATGCAGTAAAGCACAGGTCAGCTCTGCAGCTGATCTCTGACATCTATGGACGGATGTGAGCATAATAAGCATAATAAAAAATCAGCCTCTCAGACAAAGGAATTAAGAATGATAAAACGATATTAACATATTTGCCACAGCTGCCATGACATTTAGAAATCCGCTGTTCCAGCGGGGAGAAAAGAAAGTGACAGCCGGCCGAGCGCTGCAGGACGAGAGCGCTGTGAGCGGCCGGCGTCTCTCCTCCCACACCGCTCAGCTGCCTATCACAGTCCGGCAGAGCGGTGTGGGGGCAGAGACAGCGCTGTCACAGGATGCTGGGCTTTCCTCTCTACACCGCTCGATCAGCCTCCTGTGACAGCGTGTCAGAGAGAAAAGCAATGTACACACACTCAGTGATCAGTGATCGCTGAGTGTGTACATAATTGAGAATATGGTATGTTAACTATATCCTCAATTATGAATGAATGGGAGTGATCTACTTCACCTCCATTAATTCATAATTGTGGTTATAGTAAACAAACAATATTCTCAAGTTATCAATGAACAACAACAACACATGACATATTACACTGTCATTTTTCATTTTACAAAAACAAAGCCAAAATGGAGAAACCATGTGTAAAAAACTAAGTACACCATATGATTCAGTTGCTTGTAGAACCACCTTTAGCAGCAATAACTTTTAAAGTAACTATTTTAAACAGTAACTGTTTTCTGTGTGACTTTATCAGTGTCTCACATTGTTGGGAGAAAGTTTGTCCCACTCTTCTTTACAACGTTGCTTCAGTTCATTGAGGTTTGCGGGCATTTGTTTATGCATACCTCTCTTAGCAAACAAATAAATTATTCCAATCACAATATTCTAACAAAGTCACTGGCGCCAAAGTTCACCCTTCAAAGGTGTGTAAACTTAAAAACTTCTCACAAATGGGCAGCACTTGAAACAGTCAGGGTGTCTGATGTCTAGCATACAGGAAACAGAAAATACAGTGCGCCTCTCTAGTGTAGAAATTGATGGAAATGCCCTCCGCACACCTTTCAGCAGTCCCGGCCAATAATCAAAAGATGGTGCTCGCAGTAACTTGACGGATGGCACCGTGCAAAACACAAAATTGAAAAAATAAGTCACCAGCACTCCACGAATTAAAATGAATGAGTCCTTTTAATGGACAATGATGTCACAGAAATCCAACATGAGCCGACGTTTCGGGGCCACGCAGGGTCCCTTCTTCAAGGCAAGAGATGTGACGGTGTAGAAGACTTTATTAAGTGAAAAATGTTAACAGCAAGAGAGGTACTCACAAACAGCTGATGTTAAAAAGCCTGTAGTGTGCAGGGGTGAATCTGCACTGAATGAACTTCAGATGTCAGTCACATCAGGACCTGCGACAGAAGCAATCCTCCTTCTGTTAACATGACAGGCATAGTTAACGCGTTTCCGGGGTGTTACCCCCTTCGTCAGGACACCGCTCTCCGGCTGTGTACTATGATGGCTAATATTGGAGCTGAACGTTCAGGGCGGGCGGCGTCCAGCTCCTCCCCCCAACCAATCACAACCGGACCGGGGAGGAGCTGGCACGTCTATAGTTGAAAATGGCCGAGTCTAATAGCAGTCAGTGGCTAAACAAAAATTGTACGAGCTAATAGGATGGAGGGGGCTGCTAACATGATTAAATACATCGGATCCATCTCAAAATGATCTGCAAGGATCGCACTAGAAAGGGGGGCGATCCATCACAGATGATCATAATGTCAATGTGCTAGAAAAATTTACCTATTGTTTAGAAGGAAATATATATAAAATATTTGTAAGACAACCTGTGCATAAATAAAATGTATATACCGGTATGCATGAAAAAACACCAAAATGTAAAAACCACACATGAAAAGTGCGTAATGCGAGTAATAATCTATGATAGGTAAAAAAAAAACTATGATGGATACATAGTGGATGAAGGATGATAAAAATTAATGAATAAAAAAATAATTGATTTAAAAATAATATAAATAAAAATAACAAATAGATCGAGTAACTTGCCCCCAGTGAGCTGTAAAATGCTAGGCAGAAGCGTGTGTAGAGGGATGTGAATGGTGGAATGGAAAGGCAGTTATCTGTACTGAAGGCACTGAAGCAGGGTGATGAGGAGGCTGATGGACCCCTATTGGAAGGCTGGAGTACACAGCCTCTCACATAGAAAAGGGGGGTTGACCAGGTGATACTCCGGAATTGTCTAAGCTGCCAGATGTGAACATGAGTTGAGGTATGATGACAGTTCCTCTGTCTGATTAGAGTACTGTGGCTAGTTCCAACCCCTCATTGAGACCTGTAGGAACCAGACTGTTTAGAGAGTAGATCCAATAGGCCTCTCTACGGCAAAGTCTTTTGAACCTATTTCCGTCATCATTGATGGATGGAATCCGCTCTATGCCAAAGACTTTGAGTCCCTCAGGATTGGACCCATGTGTTCCTAGGAAATGCTTTGGTAATGAGTGGTTGTCTACCTTAGTCAAAATGTTCCTCTTCTGTTCTCCAAAACGCACTCTCAAGGTTCGTGAAGTTCCACTGACATAGAGCTTACCGCAAGGGCACAGGATAACATATTGTGATGCATAATTGATGAATTGTTTAACCCCTTCGTGACTGACGACGTACAGTGTACGTCGCCAGCATCGGGGCTGTTTAAACAGACTCCCGGCGACTTTTGCCGCCGGGAGTCTGTTTAAACTTGTAGAGCCGACTGTCAGCTTTACAACAGAAGCGATTCTGGCGCCTTACCTGTCGCCAGATCGCTTCTGTGTCCTGAAGAAGGGGCCGCCCCCCGCCGCCGTGCTTCCCGGGCTCTGTTGCCCCTCCTACGGGCCCGGCCTCCTTGGTGTCCGCGGGGAGCTGGGGAGGAGTGGGGCTTTTAAAGCGTCTTCTGTGGACTTTTTGGGGTACTGCAGTTTTTCGCCGTTTTATGGATGCACACAATTTGTAAACTGGGCATGTTTGGTATCGTTTTACTCGTTGTAACCTCATCTTTTATATTTAATTTAAAAAATTGGTATTTTGTTGTGTTTTGGGGCATTTAATTACATTTATCACTAAATTTGGGGGTATAATAAGGAGTTGAGCTAATATTGCGCAGCATAAAAATTATACCATTATATTGTATAGGGTCTTGGCATTCAGAAAATATATAATGTGTGGGGGTTTTAAGTAATTGTCAGGCCTAAAATGTGGAATATAACATGGGTGCAAAAAATGAAAAAAAAAGGCCTCAGTCATGAAGGGGTTAATAGAAAAAAGTTTTCATGTGGAGCTAAAAAAAACCCTCTTTCTTTCTGTGCCAAAAGAATGGGCATTAAAACAAAAAACTGGGGGGGAGACGTAGTGCGCCGATGACGTAGGACGCCAGACCTAGACTCCGCCCACAAGCCCGGCATGCTACAGAACAGCAACGGCTAGAGACGCCGCTTTGCCCGTGCTATCCCCTCATCCCCTCCTGCACCTTCCCCGGCATTTGAGCACTTATTGTCGGCCGGAGCCACCTGCATAGTCCCGAGATGTCCCCCAGCCGCTCCTAGCACTCTCCCTCAGCCCCGGACTCTATCTCCTCCTCTCCCCTCCACCTCAACACAATATCCCTGTGGCTCCACACGGATTTTTACTGCTGAGCCAAAAGCAGAGAAACAGTGGAACAAACCCCTGGCTTCCCCCATATTTTATTAGATCTATACAACAAGGTAAATGGGAGGAAAAGAAAAAAAAAACAACAGCACCTGAAAAAGTTACAGACAGCAGTACAGCAGACGTCGCCAGAGATGACAACAAGGAACAGGAGTTCCACGCCAAGGATTGGATCCTATTTCTCAGGTACTCGGCCAAGATTGTCACTAGAAGGGGGGGCTAAGCAGGGGGTATTGAAATCTCCCGTTAGAGAACTGTAAGGGGCATGATTGTATAATGCAGGAAGGAACTATATACACATGCTGAAATACATGCTGGATCACCACATAGGGGGAGAGAAGAGGTGCAAAAGGAGATAGAACAGAGTGCAGTCAGTGTTTCAACTGGAAACATGCAAGTACAGGAGAAGGAACAAGAGGGGGGAAGACAACAGGACATAGGAGAGTGCCTGAGATCCCTCCCCAACAAAGAGGATATGGAAAGATATATTACTCGATTGGAAATTACATATAAAGAAGAAATAAAAGGACTTAAAAACTGATATCTCAAATATAGGGGAAAATGTGAGAGGTCTGGAGGAAAGATTGGCTATATGTACTTCCAGAGTGGAGACACAACAGCAAATTATCAGTTATTCCTCACTGCACAAAATAGATGACATGGAAAACAGTTTTTGTATAAGGGCACTTTCCAGATTTCAAAAATTTGGAGTGGGTTTAAGTATGATAATGGGAGACATGAATCTAATATTGGATAATCAATTAGACACTACTGGGAAACCACACACAACGGGAGGTGTTTTAAAAAAACTAAAATGGATAATATGAGATTAGTGGATGGTTGGCGAACATTGAATCCTAAGAAAAAAAGATTTCACCTATTATTCTGTGGTACACAATTCCTATAGCCGAATAGACTATGTCTGGATACACCAGAAGCTGTTGGATTATGCAAGGGTCAGAGTGAATGGGGAACTATCTGATCTTTTCTCAATAAAAAATGGCACCCGACAGGGATGCCCTCTCTCACCCTTGCTATATGTTGTAGTAATGGAACAACTGGCGGCAACTATTAGGAAAAACCCCTCGATTTCAGGAATATCTACTCTAACACAACAACATAAAATAGCACTATATGCGGATGATCTACTCCTCTTAATATCATCTCCAATAATATCAATACCTAATATCCTTAAAGAACTAAAGCACTATGGGGACTTGAGTAACTTTCAAATAAACCTATTTAAATATATAATTAAAAGGATAGAGTAATAACTAGTATAAAGAATAATTACCCATTTAGATGACAGGATAAATACATAGTTTACCTGGGGGTTAATATTCCGAGAGAACTTACCACACTGTATGCTATTATAGAGATTGGATAGATAATATCTTTGCTCAATTCTACTCATGGAATAGTTTAAGAATGTCTTGGATAGGGAGAGTAAATATCTTAAAAATGGATATCCTCCCAAAAATACTATATAGATTTCAGACGATCCCCATTCTCTTACCAGTAGCCTTTTTTAAGAAAATAAAATCAGTAGCAATGAAATTTGTCTGGGCAAATAAAACCCCTAGAATAAGTGCAAAGGACCTGATGAGATCAAAACACAGAGGAGGCCTGGGGATCCCAGACTTTGCACTTTACCATAAAGCGATCTTAATATCCAGAATATTGGACTGGATACATAGGGGTCAAGACAAAGGGGTAGTAAAATTGGAAGATGTTTCCCCAGTGCCACTGAGGAATCTCCCTTGGATATCAGTGGACTGTAGACCTCCGGCATCTACACTACCTTTTCTAGTACAAGCGGTGCTACAAGTCTGGGACAAGACATTTGCTAATTATAACCTTTCTTCTAGGCCTGGACCCTTGACTCCCATCCTAGGCAACCCACAATTCCCACCAGGAATGCTAGCAATCACATTAAATATGGAAAACACTACATATATACAGATGTGGCAAATACTAGAATCAGATAAAGAAGAATTACAAATAAATCTACGACCAGAAAGACAAACCAATGGGAAGCAATGGCTGGAGGCTTTCAGATTTCATCAGACACCTTAGGACATATCAGACCTTAAAATAGGACATTAACCACATTTGAAAAATTATGCATATTAGAAACACCTGTTACCCATACCTTGTCTGTAATCTACGGCATATTAAGGGCAGAAGAAGACAAAGGACATACCAAGTACATGAAAAGATGAGAGCAAGAACTGAGGAGGGAGCTATCCGACAGGGAGTGGGAAAGAATATTTAACATGACACATAGATCTGTCACATCTTCCTTCCATCAAGAAAAGAACTATAAAATTATATCTAGATGGTATAGGTGCCCAGAAGGTATTAGACATATAAACCCAGATTTAACAGATAGATGCTGGAGATGCATTAGGGAGGAGGGTACATATTTGCATAGCTGGTGGAGCTATCCTAGACTGCAGCTTTTCTGGGGAGCAGTATTCGGAATATATAATGCCATAGAGATGCAAAGTTTAGAAAAAGATCCCTTTATGGCCATATTGTCATTAATTCCAGGATCTCTAAAAAAAAGATAAAAAGTGAGATCTTAAGATTTGTAATGGTTGCAGCAAGGGTATGCATATCACGGGGGTGGAAGTCAACGGTCCCACCTACAATAGAGAACTGGGTAAGCACAATGGAGGAAATAAAATATATGTGAAAGAATATTTAACATGACACATGGATCTGTTACATCTTCCTTCCATCAAGAAAAGAACTATAAAATTATATCTAGATGGTATAGGTGCCCAGAAGGTATTAGACATATAAACCCAGATTTAACAGATAGATGCTGGAGATGCATTAGGGAGGAGGGTACATATTTGCATAGCTGGTGGAGCTATCCTAGACTGCAGCTTTTCTGGGGAGCAGTATTCGGAATATATAATGCCATAGAGATGCAAAGTTTAGAAAAAGATCCCTTTATGGCCATATTGTCATTAATTCCAGGATCTCTAAAAAAAAGATAAAAAGTGAGATCTTAAGATTTGTAATGGTTGCAGCAAGGGTATGCATATCACGGGGGTGGAAGTCAACGGTCCCACCTACAATAGAGAACTGGGTAAGCACAATGGAGGAAATAAAATATATGGAGGAGTTAAGTGCAAAGGACCTAGACACAAAGGAGAGTTTACATAAGATCTGGGGAAATCTATATAGAAGGGAAAAGAAATAAAGAATGTATGGTGGGGTATTGAATATATGACCAAGGATATAGATAAGACTTCGGATTGGCTATTTAAGTTGTTAAGGTGGAATAGGACCTGGAGGAGTGGTGAAGTAATAAGGAGGTTGAATGACTATTGGAGGAGTGAGAGAACAGGACAGGAGGTAGAGGGGGAGAGGGAGGGGGGGAAACACAAGGGGGGAAGCTGAAAGGACATATTGGGGAGGTAAATAGAAATAGAGGTATGCACATAATAATAGACTTGATAGGAAATAAATATATACAAAACAAGTACACAGCACGTAGTGAGTGAGAGTAATTAGAATTAATTGAGTAGGTTTACTGGAAGTTGGTAGGAGTTTAGATAATCACATAAGATGGGTTTAGACGCTAGAAGAAAATAGATAGTGTATATCAGTATGGCCACAAAGGCCCTTGCCCCGATTAGTATTCTTTGGAGTTTTAATCCCGCTGGTGGCTATACAGCTCCATAGGTCCTTAGGTCACATATAGATGACTATGGGGGCTTTTGGTATAGAGCTAGTAAGGACAGGATCCTCGTGGAGGATTCCCCAGTGCTTCTTTAGAACCTTGCGGATTTTGAAGGACCCTTGATTATATTCTGTACAAAAGTTGGTATTGAATGGTTCCACCTAATTTTTTGCTTTTTTCTGGACATGTACTTTGTTTCCAGAAGGCTTCTTCCATCAGGCTCACATTATAGCCCTTATCTAGAAATTTCTTCTTAAGAATTTCTCCTTGAATTTGATAGTCAGAGTCCAGAGTACAGGTTCTCCTTAATCTTCTGTATTGACCATCAGGTTCATTTTTGATCCATCTGGGGTGGCGATTGCTCTTTGCGTGTAGATATGAATTGCCTGCTGTGGGTTTAAAATGGGTCTTTGAAATTATTTTACCCCTTTCATCCACTCTGAGCTCCAGGTCTAAAAATACCAAGGTTGTTTCATCTACCACAAAAGTGAAGTCTAACTTGAATGGGTTATTTTTGCAGTGTTCTGCAATTCTTCTGTAGAGCCATCCCACATAATGATTATATCGTCAATATACCTTCCATAGAGTACCAGGTTTGCCCCAAAGGGATTGTTGGACCAAATGAATAATTGTTCCCACAAGGCCACAAATACATTAGCATAGCTAGGTGCAAACCTGGTCCCCATAGCCGTGCCTTTGAGCTGGATGTAAATATCGTTAAGGAAGGAGAAGTAATTGTGTGTCAATATAAACTTTATTGCTTTTAGAATAAAACCTGCTTGTATGGAATTTAAGGAACCACATTCAGCCATAAAGTGTTGTGCTGCCCTCAGTTCGAATTTGTGTTCAATCGAGGTGTAGAGGGAGGACACATCCAATGAGGCCCAGATATAGCCCTCCCTCCACGTGTAATGTTCAAGAACTTCCAAAATGTGACCCGAAGCCCTCACATAGGAAGGCAGCTCCCATACCAATGGTTGCAGAAAGGCATCGATGTAGCTGGCCAGATTGCTGGTCAGGCTATCCATCACTTCTATAATTGGAGGTTGGATTTTTGGGATGTGATAAAAATACAGTGTGCATGGCTGAGATACTGACAAAAATTTGAATTCAGATGCCTGTATAGAATGCTTGCTGTATGAGATCCTCAAAATCCCTTTTAAAGGCCGTGGTAGGGTCACTCTGTAGTTTTTTGTATGTGGAAGTATCTGAGAGGAGTCGGGAAGGAGTCAGTAAGGTAGTCATTTCTATCCTGGATGACCAGACCCTCCTCCCTTATCGGTCTGCTTGACGATGAGGTGTGTATTGCTTCTGAGGGAAGAAATTACCTGTTTCTCCCTTGGGAGAGATTGGTGGGGTTGATACCCCAATTGGAGCATAGCTGCCTGAAATCTTTGTGTACTAGCTGATAGAATGTAGATATATAGTTGCCTTTGGAGTTATAAGGGTAAAAAATAGATGGTCTGACATTTATGTGTCTGATCGCAGGATCAAGAGATTTGAAGGCTTCAATTTTGAATTCTACCCAATCCCATAAATGGCCCAAGGCCATGATAGCTATATTTCATCTGAAGCTGTTTTTTTAATGGCCTCCTCTTTGGGGGTCTCTCCATTAGCAGCTTGGGACTTGCGGGTGTTTTTAAGAGTGAAGTGGCGTAGAGTCAACTTCCGAATGAATCTGTGAAGACCAAGAAAGAGTGAGAACTCATTGGGGCAGAGGCAGGGCAAAAACGGAGACCTTTTTAAAGAACAGATAGTTCATTGTCTTTAAAGGAGAACTATGGGGTCAGTGTTTTTCCCCATAGTTCTCCTTAGGGTAACGGGAGGACACAAACTAGCGTCCTCCCGTTACCCTAAGCTCAGTATACCGCGAGCTGCAGCTCGCGGTATACTGAGACGCCGCAGCGGATCCCGACGTAGATGACGGGATCCGCCCAGCTGCGTGAGTGACAGCTGGCTCTGCCTATCTAGAGGCAGAGCCAGCTGTACCCGCCCCCTCCCCCGTCCGTTCCGCCAGTCAGCGCTGGCAGATCGGAGCGGGGAGAGGGGAATCCAGCCCCTCCCCCTGTCACGGCAGAGAGCCGTGACAGGATCGAGAGGCGAGTGAACCCGGTATGTGTTCGCTCACCACCCGATCTACTGAGCCGACCTGTGACAGTCTCATTGTCACAGGTCAGCTAGAACTATGAGGTTTGTGTGTTCAATGTGAATATTTTATTTTTAGCACTACCAAGTAGTCTTTCTCTGTGTAATAATTTGAGACATCCACTCTTTGGAACAAGAGCAGATTTATCCCACTTTTCTTACAGATCATAATCTAGAAAACTGCATTTCTTGGTGATGTATAGACCCCCGTGAATCAGGTCACCTCTCATATCATGTTTGAGGGTCTCCATGTCCTACCAGTGCATCATCTCCTTTTCTAGTGCATTTTTAAGACGGCAAAAAGTGTAATCATGTTTCTAGAAGTAACATCATTATGACTTGTATGTGTATTGGGTATTACAATGTCTGATCTTAGCTTATCTTGCAGCATATAATTGTTAAAGGAGAACTATGAGGCTATGAGGCGAGTGATTTTCACTCAGCCTCATAATCTGAGCCGACCTGTGACAATGAAACTGTCACAAGTCGGCTCGGTAGATCGGGAAGTGAGCAAACACATACCGGCGCTCGCTGCCTTCTCGAACCTGTGCCGGCAGAGAGCCGTGACAGGGGAGGTACTGGATTCCCCCCTTCCCTGTCCGATCCTCCAGCGCTGGAGCGCCGGGCGGGGGAGGAGGCGGGCACAGCTGGCTAGATAGGCAGAGTCAGCTGTCACTCACGCAGCTGGGTGGATCCACCTAGCGGTATACTGAGCTTTGGGTGACGAGAGGACGCTAGTTTGTGTCCTCCGTTACCCTTAGGAGAACTATGGGGAAAAGCCCTAACCCCATAGTTTTCCTTTAAAAAGGTTCACCCTCCTGTTAAAATCATCCTCAATGGTAGAGGTCATGGAGGCAATACAGTCTTTAGCCACGAAGGCACTAATTAGTAAAACCTTATAACGAAACCAAGGTAAAACTGAAGCCAATTTTAACCGTTTGCTAGTACCTCTATTGTACGTTAACATTTTTCACTTAATAAAGTCTTCTATACTAGAAAGGCGCATGTGTTTTTTCTGTTTTCTGTAAACTTTTATCCCCTTTGACTAAAAATCACATCAGGATACAGCGCTGCATGCTGAAATCACCTTACATTCATTAGCTAAACAAACATATTTTAATTTTACCTACAATTTCTTTTTTCTCTGCTTCCTGGTCCACTTTGGCATAAAGGATGTAATCATACCCAAGCATTGCATCCTGGGAAGGTTACATCAGCTCTTTCTTTCTCAGCATTTCTGAGAAATCTCATCTGTAATTTCACAGGATCTCAGGGAAAGGCATTTTCTTCTCCTGAGATGTTGTATGTCCTAGTCACATGTTCCAGAGTTACATAGTATTTGGGGGTCCATTAGCCCAATTGATGTCTGGGTAATTGAAGTCGCCCATCACGACTTCATTGCCCTCCCTCCCAGCTATTCCTATTTGGCAGTGTAGATTTGCTTCCCCCTCCTCCCCTATATTTGGAGGTTTATAGCAAATACCCACTATAGGTTTACGGCTAGGGTCCGCCATATCTAGCTTTAGCCATAAGGTCTCCACATCTTCTCCACTGTTTGACGTGATATCGTCCCTTATATGTATATTTAGATAGTTTTTAACGTAAATGCAAACCCCCCCCCTTCTCCCACATCTGTCCCTCCTGAACAGGTTATACCCCTCTATATTAGTAGCCCAATCATGTGTGCCGTATAGCCAGGTTTCCGATATACCCGCTATATCGAAGTCCTCTTCGAGTATCATAATTTCAAGCTCTTCTAATTTATTTGCTAGACTTCTAGCGTTGGTTAGATGGTTACATTTAATTCCTGTCTTATGGGACAAAAGTGTATATCCTACTTGTTCCCCATTACTTTTTTTGTTTGGCTTTGGCGTAGGTTGTTCGTTTCTGATTTTATTCACTTCTGAAATCTACTATTTTAACCTCGGTGATTACTTTAACTGTGTTGACTGGAGTGAGCCCACTATCTATTCCTCTATTACTTCTTTCTGTATTATTTTTTTTTATCTAAGATTAATTTATCTCCATTTATTTTAAGTAATTTTATTTTTAT
>NW_017308624.1:89967-100598 GCF_000935625.1 Nanorana parkeri | reverse complement strand
CCCCCCCCCCAGAAATGCCGCGCCTCCCCCATTATGGTGCAAAAAAAATCACATCAGTTCCAGGAAGTAAAAGGGAGAGCTAGTAATTTGCTCTTAGTAAAAAATGGCCACTGTGAGAAGAATGGGGAGAAAAAAGAAAAAGTATGCAAAGAATAAAAAGCCTGCCTTTGTTGTCATTTTGAAGATATGAGTAAAGTTTCTCTTTAAGGTCCCGACACAGAATTTCAATTGGGTTGAACACTGGACTTTGACAGGACCATTGAAACACTTTGATTATTTTCCTTCTCAGCCATTGTTAGATTTTTCTGGTGTAGCCTAATATATGTCCCCATCAGAGTGCCCCCTTACACTGGTTGCCCTCTTTAACTGCTGTCCTCACATTCCTTAGTTACTTGTACCTAAGGTCAGGGGTGGCTGCAGGAGAGGAAGGAAGACAATACTTCTCCGTCCTCCTTTAAGCTCCATTCACACCTAGGCGTTTTGTCGCTCAAAGCTAGGTGTGACAAAATGCTCAAGACATGGAATCCCATTAATTTCTATGGCTGTTCACACCTGATTGTTTTCTTGCACAAAGTTTCCCATTGAAGACTACGGGACCAAAAACCGCAGTAATCTGCCAAAGAGTAGCTCATGTACTATTTCCAGCGACAGGCATTTTTCCGCTTGTGCCAAAACGCTCAGGTGTGAACAGGGTCTTATTGCTGGGTCGGGGAACACTATCATCAGGAGGACGCCGCAGTTCTAGCAACCAATGACTGCACAGGAGGAGGACACCAGACGTCATTGGTTAGAATGCCAGCGGTCCTACCAACCAATGACTGAAGAGGAGTGGGGACCTGCACTGGTTTATGGCTGGCTGTGGAGGCACCGGCCTCAGAGGCCCATGTATCCATTGACAGCCAGCCATATGCCAGCACAGGTTGGTGATTGCGGTCCAGACAGAACTACTACTTGGTCCACGTCCGGACCACGGTTCGCCTTATAGGTATCCCTGATCTAGGTCATGGTAAATCTTGACTTGTTCTGTAATGCTGAAGATGGTCCACTGCTCATCCAATCAGCTTCTTAATTTCTAATGATGTTCAGAATATACCCCAGTCACAAGGTAACTCAGTCACCATAATCCAAATACCATGGCATGGCGTTGTGAAAGAAGTTGATTGTCTAAGAATGTGAAAGATGTTTGAACATTTGCAAAACCATCCTGTTCCATTTCTACAATTCAATCACCATGATGTCAAAGTCTGGAATAAGTTAACTATTTGAGTTACATGGCTGAATGTGTAAAATTTAAAGGGTAAGGATGTTAAAATGGCATTGTAGGTGACAAATAATGATGGCCCCCAACCCTGTTTAGGGATGACTGTTATAGTATAAAGTGGATGGACTCTCATGCCGCTTGCAAATGTCATCTAACAGACAGAAACCACACAATATTTATTTAAGCTTTTAAAAATGTTTAAAATACTTACTTATGTGAACATTTAGTTAGAGCTAGTTTCAGCCATTTCTCTTTAGTAGTTTGTTTCAGTACATTCCTGTATTCATTTTGCAGCAGTAAAAGTGGCTTAAGAGCATTTTCAACATAAAACGACTGTCTTGTTGGTACCTCCTATAGGAAAATATACATATTTTTAAAATATTGCTACGCTAGAAATAATGTATAAAAGAACATTTTGTCCTCAATAATTCATCTGGCTAAAGAACTACTAACAACCATTGCTTAAGGTGCCCATACACTGTACGATTATTGTACGAGAATCGCAGGAAATCCCGTGATCGTACGATAATCGTACAGTGTATGGAAGGCGTGCGACCGTTTCTACTGTACGGTCGCACGTCTTCCGTCGAGCAAGCATGCTTGAAAACCTGTTTGCTCGACAACTGCCAAACGGTGGCCTGCTTGTTCGACAACTGCCGAACGGGCCGGTATGCGCACGCATACACTGCCCGTTTGCAGTGATCAGAAGCCCGCCCCTCATTGCAGTCATTGCAAGCCCGCCCCTCATGGGGGTGGGCTTTCGATGATCGCAAGTACGATCTGCCTGTCCAAGATGGGCCGATCGTACAAGCTTTTAATTAGCTTACGACCATCGCAAGACAAAAGTCTTGCGATGGTCGTAAGGTGTATGGGCACATTTACACTAAAACTAAATATTAAAATGTCAGATCATGTAATTTCACAATGTTGGCACACTATAGCCTCAATTCATAAAGCTTTATTTTAGCCATTTGACTATATTTATCAAATTATTGGACTCAACTGAAAACTCACTATTTTAAAAATAGGTATCCTATCCTGGTGTGTTAGCTTTGAATTGAGCTTTGTGTCTGTGTGGACAATGGAGCGGAAAAAAATTCATGAACTTGGGCAATGTTTGTACATGCCCAAACATTAAAGCGTATCTAAGCCTAAAATTAAAAAAAAAAATATATACAGTGCATTCAGAAAGTATTCAGACCCCTTTACTTTTTTTAATCTTATGTTGCAACCTGATACTACAGTTGTTTGAATTATAATTTTTTTCTCAAATCTACACCCAGTACCTCATAATGACGAAGTAAAAACTGAATTTTAGAAATGTTTGCAAATGTGTGAAAAGGAAAAACTGAAATATCACATTGGCATATGTTTTCAGACCCTTTGCAACAACACTTAAAATTTAGCTCAGGTGCCTCCCATTTCTCTTGATCATTGCTGAGATGTTTCTACACCTTGATTGGAGTCCACCTGTGGTAAATTAAATTGATTGGACATGATTTGGAAAACCACACACCTCTCTATAGAAGGCCTCACAGCTGACTGTGTACTGTATCAGAGCAAAAGCCATGAGGTCAATGGAACTGCTTGCAAGGCTCAGAGACAGGATTATTGCAAGGCACAGATCTGGGGAAAGGTGTCCATACACTGTACAACCATCGCAAGACCTTAGTCTTGCGATGGTTGTAAAGTGATTAAAAAAAATGTACGATCTGCCCATCTTGGACAGGCAGATCGCACTCTCGATCATCGCAAGCCCGCCCCCCTGAGGGGCGGGCTTCCGATGACCGCAATGCTGAAGGGGCAGTGTGCCCGTTATAGTAAACATAGCATGTCCGTTATCAATGAATAGGAACACTCTTAGAGGATTCCTGTTCATTGATAACAGGGGATACAGAAAAAGAGATAGGAGGACTTTGTGTCCTCAATCTCTTTTTCGATTTTAAAAGGGAAATATCAGGGGTCTGTATTATGTAATATTTCCCCGAAGCCCCTAAAAGTAAAGTAAAAAATAAAAATATTTAATAAAAAATGAACAATAAATATAAAAAAAATTAAGTTTATAAAAAAAATTAAAAAAATTAGAAAAAATTAAAATATTTTAATTTGAAAAAAATAAAATAAAAACATTTTTGGTATCGGTTTCGGCCTGACAATTTTTTTTATTTCAGTTTCGTTTTTGAAATTTCCATTTCGGTGCACCTCTACTACTAACACCTCCCACTCTTCTCCATAACACAGATGGGAGGGGTTATTAGTGCTCAGAGATTGCCTGCCCAGAGATTACACAACATATGCATAGTTTCCGTCTTTCTCTCCTGAATTTATGGACTCCAGTGGGGGCACAACTTGACAATGAAGGGGGAGAAAAGCAGCCATATAGAGAAAGAAATGATATTTTAAAAGGATACATAAGTGCAACACCGAGAAGAGCAGAGCAGGTGCTTGACCAGAGTGTGTAAAGCTGAATCTGTGCAAGAACTATGCAGTACTGCTGACAGGAAATGTAGATATCTAGCTACAATGGAAAGCTGTGAGGGGATGTTGAACTGCATAAAAGAACAGATAGGGAGATGGAGGATACGCTCCTCCTTTTTATATTATACAGGATAAGCGAATAATAAAGAGGTAAAAATTTAATAAAACAAACAAAACTTTCAATGATCAGTGCGTTTAGTAAAGCTACTACAGTGCGTTTAGTAACGCTAATTATCAGTGCGTCTTATCAGTGGCCTTCAGTTCACACTTGTTCCAAGTTTTATCAGGTGGATGTCTCAGCCTCTAATGCCAGTTTTGGTGACAGCACCCAGATTTGTATTACTGCCACCTATGTCATATTATTGATTTTTGATGTATTTGACAACAAATGTACCTTTATACACAGCAGAATAATCAGAAAACTTTTTTTATGTGACGATTTTAACCACGAACATTTCGGCTATCCCTAACTTTATCAATAACAAACCTGTCTCCTTTTTTTTGTCAGCTAAAACAGCTATATTCATAAACAATTTTACAGTGTGGATTCAACAATCCATAAAGTTTCATAGATGCTACTTTTCTTTTTCTACATAAAATGTTCCCAACACATGACACAAACAAAAAGACAAAAAAAACCCCCTACAATCAGCTTCTAAAAAAGAGCTATTAACACATTATAGGCTGCCCTATATAAGGGAGTTGTAATATGTAGAAATTTGGAAAAAAAATTATGAAATTACATATTTGTGATAAGACACAAAAATTGTAAGGAATTTGTGTGAGGATGGGTCAATTGTCTAATTGCCAATTGTCATTGTCTAAATGTTCATTGGCTGAACATGTAGGACAAACCAAGGCTGTAAGATCTGTTCACCCGCCAATCCCTTCTCCGCAGGGTACTTTCTTTCATGACTAAAGCTGGCCATAGATGGCTCAAATTCTGGCCGATTCCTGCTGAACCAGGTAAAATTTGAGCTATTAGTGGCCCTGCAAGCATACCTGGCTCAACTAAAGCCGATTTAAAAATCAAATGAGCCTGGGTGGAAAGATAGCGGCCGGATAGTGGGTGCGTCCCATCATTAGGGTTGAAACAACTAATCGATAAAATCGATTATACTCAATAATGAGAATCATCGTCAATGATTCTCATTATCGATTAGTTCTCCTCCCCGCTGGTGGCGGCTGCAATGGTCTGTGTCCCTTTCAATCCCCGCCTGTATCGGCAGAGGGGACACAGACCACTGTAGCCGGCACCAGTGGGGAGGAGAGACTGCGGTGGCTCTGAACTCCTCCCGCGCCTCCGCTACTGCCCTGTTCCTCCTCTGCCCGCCCCATTTATCTGCTGCACCGTTCCTCCTCTGCCCACCCCGTGCCTCCGTTTGTCTCCCAGTTCCTCTGCTGCTGCCGTCCTCCCTCCACTGCTCCCCCGTGTTTTCGCTGCTCCCCTGTTCTGGCAGCGGTAGGAAGCCGGTGGCAAAGCTCACTTTAGAAGCTGAGAGCAATATCCAGCCTGCTATTGGTTATTTTATATTGCAATAGCCAATAGCAGGCTAGCTATTGCACCCTTCCACTGCCTGCTGTCAATCAGCAAGGGAGGACCTGAAGGAGAACTCTCTTTCAGTTCCCTCCTCTGCTGATTGACAGAATTCAGGAGCAATAGCCAGCCTGCTATTGCAATTTAAAATATCCAATAACCCCATCACAGGATAATCCCGTCATGAATCCTCAAGTAGTTACACAGAGCCGCCGGGACTCTTCAGATTTGTAGAGCCAGCGGCCGGCTTTACAGGAGAAGCGATTCTGGTGACCCAGCTGCTGCAAGATCGCTTCTACGATCCAGTAAAGTGGCCACCCCCCGCCCGACACCCCCGCCATGTTTCCCGGGCTCCGCTGCCCCTCCTACAGGCCTTGCTTCTCTGGTGTCGGGGGGAAGCTGGGGAGGAGATCGGCGAACCTCCGTTCACCGATCTCTTCCCAGTACTATGCGACCGGGAGCGATGACCATAGCGGCAACCAGCACTCACAGTTACAATGGTGTTTTTACTCCTTTTCCCTTTTTTTGCCTTTGATCCGACCGATTTTCCCGCTGATATGTTGCTCCGCTCCTTACGATGCACCACATACGTGCCCAGGCACTCTGCCCCATGGGATCACATATATGTCAGATGATGCTGTTCTTTGCATATCCATTGCTTATAGGTTTACCATGCATGTGTCATGCGCTGTCTTGAATATTATGATTCTCCTCTTTTTGGGCAGTGGTATTGGTCTCTTCACATACAAGGATGTGTATAAATACTTGTCCATGTCTGTTTGCAATTCTCACTTGTTCTGCCTGATGAAGGGGATCCTGTGTGACCCCGAAATGTTGCAATAAGTGTAATTTTGCATGACACGTCAATAAAAGACGTTGCTCTACCTTGGAGTGCCGGTGTCCATAATTCCTTATACTGAGCTTTGGGTCATGGTAGGTTACTAGTATATGTCCTCCTGTGACCCTTAAGAGAACTATGACACTTACACCATAGTTCTCTTTTAAGGTTATAACAGGCTGGCTATTGCTCACAGCCACTGCATGCTGTGTTGACATTCAGCTGCCTCAGCAGGCAACTGTCATTCCCCAATGAAGTGGAAAGGAACACTAGGGGTCTAACAGACCCCTAATGTCCCCTTAAAGAGAACCTGTCATCTCCAATGTGCTATCACATAGAGGGCTTGTGAGCCCCACCATGTGATTGCAATAAATTATATTAGTTTCACCTTTTAAGTTGCATTAGTGAAATAAATTAACTTTGCACGATATTCTAATTATTTGAGTTT
The DNA here is from genome assembly GCF_000935625.1 of Nanorana parkeri. Classification (NCBI taxonomy): domain Eukaryota; kingdom Metazoa; phylum Chordata; class Amphibia; order Anura; family Dicroglossidae; genus Nanorana; species Nanorana parkeri. The sequence goes on along the minus strand of NW_017308624.1, from coordinate 94,036 downwards.
CACCTGTATATATATACACATATACACACATATATATATACACACACACACAGATATACATGTACATACACACACACACTCAGTAATTTTTAGTTTCGTTCGATAGAAAAAAAACTGCGGTAGGAATCAAATAACACTCTAAAAGCAGCTGTGCTTAATATGCGAGTACACCCAAAATAGGAAAAAAAGAAAATGGCACTGCGCTTCACAAACTCAAAAAATGTATTCCTAAAATGTGAGAATTTTTATAAATTGTGAAATTGTCACAAACTACACTATGGGATGCCTTTTTTCTCTCTATGAGCACAAGAGAAGGTGGAAGATGGAGGAATAGTTTTATACGGTTTTGGAAAGATAAGCCAGAGCTGGGAGGAATCTACCCCAATTTATTGTCGGATTAAAAACAAAGGAGAGGATTTGGTTCTATTTATATCAACTAAGCGCTAATTGTTCATCTGAAATATGGTGAGCAATAGGAGTCGGTGAGTGCGGCCAGATCTTATCTTTGAGCACGGGAGACTGGAGAGCACTGATTCACTAATTGTTTATGTATTCACGGATGTGTTGTTGAATATAAGAGTTGTAAGATATATCCTCACATATTTCAAGGACTTCATTGTATCAAGAAATAATGGACTTCACATATGGATATGTAGATTAAGTGGGAGTTGTACATCACTAGTGAGATTTAATACAGGATTTTCTATATGTACACATTTTATGAGATGTACTAGCACATCTTTTTTTTTTAAATATATGTTTATTATGGTTTATAGTGTCTAGACCATCAGACCAAGAGTTTTTTTCTATTAACACAGGTGTTGTGTATAACACAAAATTGTTTCATCACTTTGTGACAATTTCACAATTTATACTATTTGTCTCACATCTTAAGAATATTTTTTGAGTTTGTGAAGCGCAGTGCTATTTTCTTTTTTCCTATTTTGGGTGTACTCACCTATTAAGCACAGCTGCTTTTAGAGTGTTATTTGATTCCTAGCGCAGTTTTTTTCTATCTCACATTACCAAAAAATATATAATTGTGCTAGTACATCATTTTACTTATAAAAAATCCTGTATTAAATCTCACAAGTGATGTTAAAACTCCCACTTAATCTACATATCTATATGTGAAGTCCATTACTTCTTAATACAATAAAGTCCTTGAAATATGTGAAGATATAATTTCCAACTTTTATAATCCACACCACGTCCGTGAATGCATAAACAATTAATCAGTGCTCTCCACCATGCTCAAAGATAAGATCTGTACAGGTAAGTCGCCAGGATCGCTTCTGTTGTAAAGCCGACAGTCGGCTCTACAAGTTTAAACAGAGTCCCGGCGGCAAAAGTCGCCGGGAGTCTGTTTAAACAGCCCCGATGCTGGCGACGTACACTGTACGTCGTCAGTCACGAAGGGGTTAATACAGGATTTTTTTATATGTACACTTTCTATGAGATGTACCAACACAATTATATATTTTTTGGTATTCACATTTTTTCCCCCCCTCTATGTTTATAGTGTCTAGACCAGTGGTGGCGAACCTTGGCACTCCAGCTGTTCCAAAACTACAAATCCCAACATGCATCTGCCTCTGGGAGTTATGTCTGTGGCTTTCAGAGCCTTGCAATGCCTCATGGTTCCAAAACAACTGGAGTGCCAAGGTTTGCCACCACTGGTCTAGACCATTAGACCAAGAGTGTTTTCTGAACTATTATTAGCACAGGCATTGTGCAACACAGGTGTTGTGGATAACACAAAATAGTTTTATTACTTTCTGACAATTTCACAATTTATAACATTCTCACATTTTAGGAATACATTTTTTGAGTTTGTGAAGTGCAGTGCTATTTTATTTTTTCCCATTTTTAGTTTCGGCCTGACAAATGTTGCTGCAGGTGGTGCGTTGAGGTGCCATTCATTTCAATAGTATCCCAAATGCACCTTCGGTCCGCAGAGTGATCGCCCGCACTGGAACGCGCAGTACTGCAAAGCCTTGTGTCAAACTAATAATCACTAGCAACTTCTATTTGTCTTCTATGAAAGGTAACCGAATGACGCACAAAAAAAATCATACTTGCCTTGTTCGTTCTTCTGTAAAGCCTAGGGACTTCTTGAATACTTTTCAAGTAAACCAGACAAGATGCACTAAGGTCCAGAGAGATTCTGTTATTTATGACCAAAAGAGGCGCTGATAATGAGGTGAGAATGTCTTCCAATGCACCTAGAAATATATGGGTCCAAAATAAAATACAGTACTTGTGGTTTGTAGTATATGTAAACCATAAACACATAACCGATCTTATTTGCTCCATTTGGGACTGTTAAATATTCCACTAGAAGCATTCTGTTATATTTCTTCAATAAATGCAAATTAAAAAAAATAAAATACCTGTTCATTCTACCAGATATCTTGTGAGCTGACAACATCCTGGACTCTTTGCCTGTGCGACACTCTTATCAGTTACATTGTTGAAAGCCATGGACTAAAAAACACCTCCCCCTTTGTTGTAGAGAAGAGGAAAGGGAGAGATATTCTGCATTCTTGCCCTGGGATGTCAACACTGCTCTTCGATAGAGTAAAATAAGTGTGTGTTGTCATCCTAGGACAGGGGGCATTTTATTTCCAGGATTACTACATGAAGGCATAGGAAAATAAAGCTAATGCAGCCACCACAGCTAAGACCTGCTTTATATTACATGGGTTTAGATATGCTTTAAAATGCAAATGGGGCTATATTTACATCAAGCAATATAACTGGTTTTTACTTTGAGTTATGAGGAATCTTATATTCTAAACACATGAAAAACTGAAAACTTAACATGGTAAAATATCTTTTAGAGTTTAAGAAAAAAAACATGGCTTCAGAAAGGTAGACAATGACATAATTAAAGCCCCTCTTCATCTAAACTTTTTTTTTTTTCAGTGTTAAATAGTGTGAGAAAGGGTGGATGGGACTGGCAAGCACAGACCAGGATAAAAACCTGAAAGAGGTTCTAACCTTTCACACTCTACATGCAATCTAGATTATTTGGATTGATGGGTGATTCATGGAACCACATCCCTTATAATCAAGATTTTTTTTTTTTTTTTAACACATACTTTTAAAAAGGATTTTAAAAAGCGCAACTCACAAATTTAAATTTGATAACTTTTTATCATGACAAATATAAAACAGATCTTAAGACCAGATATAAAAAAAACATTTGGATACATGCAGAGGTAATTTGGTCGCTTAATAAATTTCGTCATAGGTTTCGTCAACAACACTTTTTCAGTGACTAAAACTAGACTTAAACTACATAAAAACTAAGTTATGATGACAAACTATAACAAAAATATATTGACATTTTAGTTGACTAACTAAAACTAGACTAAAATCTTAGGGAGAGACGATTTGGGAGGAGATCCAATCAGAACTCTTTGGACTTTCATTCCGGTTCCATCCTTAATGGACGGCTAAAAGTGCAATGGCATTACAGCCAATATAGGTTTTCATATTAACCCTTTCGCTGCCAAGGACGTACGGCATACGGAGCTACAAAAGTGCTTCCAGCTGGCCAGCTCAGTATGCCGTACGGACCTGGCATTTACAGTTCTACTATAAGCTGAGTTATGATGACAGCAGACTGTCACATTACCATCTTTTTATTCTACCGGGCCTGCGCTTTCAGAAAATATATGGTTTGGGGGGTCTTTTACAAACGCTAGTAACGCAGCAGTTGAAAATCAAATCAATGGGAAAAGTTGGCGGCATCTGGAGCCTCTCATCCCTGTCTGCAGCCGCTCCAGGAAGGGATCTGTGACTCCATGGATCCCCGCTGCTGACCCCCGCTTGTAGGGGCTGTGGCAACGGGGATAAAAAAAAATCTCCAGGGTTGGGGGGTGGGGCGGAAGAGCAATCGTCGGCTGGCGGGGAGAAGCCACAAGTTTAAGGATGGCTAAGCGGTGAGAACGGAGCCGCTGTCATCCTGTCAGTTTCCGGATGACATCGGCTCTGTCGTGGCCGTACGGAGGATCGATAAGTATCAGTGATATTTACCGATCCTCTGTGCAGCACAAACACC
>NW_017308624.1:52187-89892 GCF_000935625.1 Nanorana parkeri | reverse complement strand
ATTAACTGTGGCAGCGCATGGCAAAGCTTTGTGACTCATTGCCATGCATTGTGATACCTTGTGTTGCAATTAAATATACACCTGTATCATCACAACACAAACACCAAAACAATTTTTTAGTCGATTTACAGTTTTGCATACCTTCATTTTTTTACCTTTTCGCAAAAAGGCGCAATTACAAATTTGCTAATATTTGTTATTTATTAACTCAATACAGTTTTATCTTTTAGATTGTCAGAAAATATTTTTTTTGTGCACGGATACTGATTTTGGTGTGTTTTAAACAATTGTGTATTTTTATCAGTTTAATGTTTATTTGAGAAACATTTGCGCAATTATCGCAGGGCCTACAAATTTAGTATCACCATCTTTTTATTCTACCGGGCCTGCGCTTTCAGAAAATATATGGTTTGGGGGGTCTTTTACAAACGCTAGCAACGCAGCAGTTGAAAATCAAATCAATAGGAAAAAATTGCAGAAAATTCAAAAATGGCTTGGCCAGCTGATTTGAAAAATGTACCGGAGGGTTTGGCAGCGAAAGGGTTAATTTGAGTTGCACTTCTGCTTGAAGGAATGAAGAATGTCATATGCAAGTCGCGTTAATCAATGCATATCTAATTAGTGGTCCTTTGTGGAAAATACTCAATATTATTGTTTCTTTAGAAGACTTGGTTTAATCTAATTTTAAGATAAAGACATGTTATATATCACAACAGAAATAGGTGTCTGTATTGCATGTTCAAACCTTAATACCATAAGTAAAACCAGGTGAACGGATGTTTACTCCAGGAGTATATAATGAGATTGGAAATGGTAGAGAAATTCTTAAATGACTCTTTAACTAAACCCACTAGATTTTAATAGACTAAAACTACTGTAGATTTATCTGACTAAAATCTTATGACTAAAACTAGGCTAAAACACTGGATACACGTCAACCCCAGTTCTAATTAACATATTTTACAGAAATGCCCCTGCTGGCCACCAATTACATGACATGACACCAATGCCGACATAAAAAAGCAGTTTAAAAGGCACCATCAAAAATAACAAAATAACATACCCCTAAAAAAACTAAAATATCACCCCTCAAAGCTTAAGCCCATTTCTTAAAAAAAAAAGACTAACAAAAACCCCCCAAAAACGTGACACTTAACTGGCAGAGGTAATGGCTAGAAGGAATACCACCTTGTAGGTGAAAGTAGAGAGTCTCTAATGTGTTAAAAAAAAAAGTCAGTTTCTGAAGAGCAGAACTAGATTTGCCATGGCATTTTCTTTATAGTAGACCGTATCTGTGCATTTTGAGTCCTTAAAAAGGCAAAGGTGCTGAGTCAATGCACAGACACCCGATCTTCACCAGAGCACCTTGTAAGAAGGGATGGACTTTCCTCCTGGTGGGTGTACCAGGTTGTGGCCCTCAGACAAGCCTATACAGATGAAGGCTGTATAGGCGGAGTGTATGGGCAGTAAGTGGGGAGGTGGTTGGATAGAGACCTCTATGCTCCGGTCTTAACCAGGGGGCGTGCGCTAGGTTTCTCCCTGCCATACCCTTCTCCAGGGCTACCCATAGTTTGTTCTTCACTTGAAAGTGCCAATCTAAAATCCGCTGGAGGACTGCAGCCTTGTAATATAGTTGTAAGTCCGGGAGGCCCAAACCTCCCGACTTTTTTGTTCTTTTCAGAATGGCAAATTCAAGTCTGGATCTTCTGTCGCCAGACGAAGCCTAAAAATAGGCTCCGCGGTTGACGAAAGAATAGTGGGGGCACCGCCACGGGGAGCATCTGGAAGAGGAACAGCAGTCTAGGGAGGATCAACATTTTCAGTATGTTCACTCTGCCTATCCAGGAGAAAGCATCTCTGTCCCAGGATTTGAGGTCTCCCTCCACTCGTTTGAGGGGCGGGTAATTTAGTGTGTAGAGATTGGCTGGCTGTGATGGCAATTGGATTCCTAGATATCTAATACTAGTGGGCGCCAAAACAAAAGGGAAGTTGGCTCTCAATTGGAGGGCTTGAGCGGGGGGCACTGTCACTGGGAGAATTTCAGATTTGGATGGAGTTGATTTTGAAATTAAAGAGGATGCCATAATCTTTGAATTCTTTATGTATGTTGGAAATGGTCGGTTGAGTCACGAACAGAAGGATGTCATCAGCGTAGGCCGCGAGTTTGTGCTCTGCACTCCCCACTGTGACTCCGTGTATGTTCGGGTTATCCCTGATCTTTTGTAGTAAAGGCTCCAGGGTAAGCGCGAAGAACAAGGGTGAAAGTGGACATCCCTGCCTGGTCCCGTTTCGAATCGGAAACCTTCACACAGGCTGTAGGCGAGGCATAAAGTGTGGAGATCCATAAAGTGTGGAGAAATAAAACAAAGTTGTGTGGTCTGCAATCACATCTTGTGATAAGAGAAAACTTAAAAAAATAAGGGAGTGTTCAGCCATCCGACAACATTCTTGTATGGAGAAGTTTGGTGGAAGGAAGGAGTTCCTCGGGTGGTCACTCAGGAGAGAAAGGTCCCTCTTCAGCCCGTGTGGTTATCCGCTCCTGGGGTCTAGCGGAGCGATTCAGTGTCCCGGACATCGCTCTAGGATTGCGGGTGGGTCGGGAGCCGACTCTCCGCCAGGGAGGGGGTCTCTGAGGCAAGGGGATGTCATCGTCTTCTCTGTGCCAGGCAGGGAGATCCACCGGCGGCAGCTCCACTTGGAGCATGAAGTTGGATACATCGCCTCTGTCGCGCAGCACCGCTGTCTTCCCGTTCTTTTCGGCAATCAAGCTGAAGGGATATCCCCACCGGTAAGTGACATTGGCGGATACCAGTACATCCAGCAGGGGGCGCAGGGCTCTTCTCATGGCTAGGGTGCGTCTCGAGAGGTCTGGGAACAGGGATACCTTAGCCCCATCAAAGTCCACATTAGCCCAAGAACGCAAGCGGTGCATAATGGATTCCTTCTCTGAGTACTTATATAGTTTACAGATGACATCTCTGGGCTTTTCCGGATCTTGATTAGGCGGGCGAAGGGCTCTGTGAACTCTGTCTATTTCAATGTGTGTGTAGACAGACCTATACAGAATCTGAATGAAAATACCCGTCACCGTGGGCAGGAGGTCTTGGGGCCCAGTTGCCTCCGGTAATCCCCGCAAATGTATATTAGAGCGACGGCTTCTGTTTTCAAAGTCATCTAATAACAGAGTCCTGCTTGTGAACTTTATCTTTGGAGTAGGGTGATAGTGTTCAGGGCCTCAGTGTACTGCATTTCCAGCTTCTCCACTCTCTGCCCTATGTGAGCTGCATCAGCCCTGATTTCTGACAGGGCCTGCAGGTGTAGCCCCTCCACGTGGGAGACAAACTCTTGCAGGTCTGCTTTAGTGGGCAGGGATCCGAGTACAGCCCGCAGGTCCCAGTTCGTGCCTTCCCCCTCTGAGAATCCCCCCCTATGAGTGCCCTGATCTCGGGGATCTGCCTGACTGTGAAGGGCTCCCCTCCGCAAACACGGCTGGAATCAGGGTGGGACGAGGGACACCTCGGGGGGAGCTGGCGGGGAGAGCGCTGTCCGGCGCCATATTGGATGCAGCCCTGTTGCTAGTCCTCAGGTCGCGGAGGAACACGTCCAGCGCTCCCCTTTGGGGCCAGGGGGTGTTCAGGTGCCTCGAGGAGGTCCTCCGTTTACCTGCCATCATCGGTGGTTCAGCGTGGATTGTCGGATGGGTGCGGATGCAGAGGATGAGCACGGAGCCGAGATCAAATGCGGCTGTCCTCCATTGCATCCAGGCTACGCCCCCCTGAGAGTTCCCTTTTAATTCAGGTGCTAGGTGCAATACATGTTACCACACAAACCTCACTGGCAGTCACATACCCCCATTTCTGAGAGCCTGTTAGCCAACGCCAGCCTCCTTCAAAAACCAGAATCCAGATGGCAGTGATGGTCTACAATCCACACTGTGGAGGAGAACTTGTTGTGCAGGGAACACACATGACTCCATAAATAACCTACAACAGTTGACAGTGGATAACAAAGTACAGTTTGTACTTTGTAATCCACGGTAACTCCCAAAAAGGCCATTCATTTAAGCCAGGGTCATCCTGAATATATACAATCTGTCAATCTACTAATCTAAAAAAAGATTGATGTGGATGCCACAGCAAAAGGTCATCTATCCAGCTTACTTGGTTATGCTGATCGCCAAACATGGAGGCCAAGCAGATCAAACCTCATGAATATTTTCTGATTGCCAAAGCAGACATTACTCCTTTGCCTGACAAAGATAAACAACTTAATGAGACTGCACCAGATGACCTTGCTCAAACAATCCAATGCTTGTTGCAAAAACACCTTTTATTGTTGTGGAAAAGGAAAGAGAAAAAATATTTTAGATGCTTATACAGCTCATTGTGTTGATCTGTTTAAGCAGCTCATTGTGTAAGGCCTAAGTGCATGGGCGTTGCTACTGCCAGGCACCTGGGACACATGCCCTGCATTTCTTCCTGGGTGCTCTGGGTCCCAACACTGACTGCCTGTCTTTTTCTCATTTAATTTGCCCGCTGTCGCTGCCCTGCCACTCATGTTAAACATGACTTTTGGGCAACATAGCCCACTGTGCTGCACCCTGTCCTGGGCCTGTGGACAGCTGTAAACACTACCAGCATAATTTGGATTTACTGCAAGCACCGTCCACAGCCAATGAGAGATGCAGAATTTTTTAGTGGTGAATTAGGCGGTGCAGACATGGACGAAGGGTGCAGAGTTGATCGTCAGACAAGGTGGTGCAGAGATAAACAGTGGACAAAGGGGTCCTGAGGTGAACAGTGTACGAGTGGTGCAGAGATAGACCATGGGGTGCCAAAGTAAGTGGTAAGTAAGGGGTTCACAGATGAGCAGTGAGCAAGGGGTGCCTGTGTTGACTGCTATAATGTCTGTACACTGATACCGGAAGGAACTGAATGGCAAGAAAACAATAAACCAGGAAGTAACCTGGAGTTTTCACCGCTGCGAGTATCCAAAAAACGGAGGGTTCTGGCAGAATCAGGTTATTTAGTAAGGCGGTTAGATGTGAACAGTAAATGGTTATTCAGGTTTGCTGGCACCAGGGTCCTGTGGAGAAACAAATAACTAGGATTTACTATCCTCTGCTCTACAATTCCTGGCATTGAATGCACCTGTGGAAACTTGCTTCCACCCTCTCTTTCTCCGTTTGTTCCACCCACCTTGTAGCGGATAGGTTGTTGTTCTGAGGAGATTTAGCAGCATTCACACACCTAAAGAGTGATTCACTCATTACACACTAAGGTGAAGCTGACAATACCAAGCAAGCAAGCAACATTTTGTTAATGTTTAGTTTCAGCCATTTGACTTCCCCATAAACTTTATAAATATTAGTATTCGCGCTTGTGGATGTCCCCCCTTTCTATTTATAAATAAATGACAGCTGCAGCGAAGCAAAAAACAATATGGCCATGATAGTGCTAAAACAATACACCGCGCTATCTCTCCTTATTGTGAAACAGTTGAATAAGACCCCCTAAATCTCCAAGTAGACCATAAAACAACCCCAAAACACACCTATTGGGTGTATACCACCATATATCAAATGTACACATAAAATTCAATAGTTATGGTGCAAAAAATATATTAAACAATGTGAAATAATGTGTGACTCATTAATATACTTGTAATACGTTACAAGCTGGATCCACTTTTTATTGATGTAGGTTTTTATTTTTTTTTGCGCAAAATACATTTTTTAAAGATTTTATGCTATGTGCGGCATATTTGTTTCTTTATCGGTGAGCTAAAATCCCGGCTACGATCCATTTGCATGAGAAGTGAGGAGACCGTTTTATTGATTCATAGCCATCACTTGTTGGAAGCCATCACTTGGTTGGGGAAAGTAGCGTCCTGTGATTAATGCGATTTGACCATTTGAATTTGACCATTTCATCACTGTTTGAACTGATCACGAGTCATCTTTGTCCTGTGAGGATCGGATGAAGTTTTGTAATTTATATGGACTTTAGTTATTTATATATTTATATTTTATTATTAATCATTCTTTATATATGTACACACTATTCACATTGTTTGATGATTTATGCTGATTGATTTACATATCTTCGAATATTAATGAGTCACACATTATTTCACATTGTTTAATATATTTTTTGCACCATAACTATTGTATTTTATGTGTACTTTTGATATACGGTGGTATACACACATAGGTGTGTTATGGGGTTGTTTTATGGTCTACTTGGAGATTTAGGGGGTCTTATTCAACTGTTTCACAATAAGGGGAGATAGCGCGGTGTATTGTTTTAGCACATTTGACTTCCCCATGTTCATCCCACCCAACTGTAAGTTAAAGGACTGGCTAAGTTTCCTTAGGTGCATTGCATGCTGGGACATGTAGAGTATAGGAGAATACTTCCTGTATTCTTTTTCCACAGGCGTCTGGATAGAGTTCTCAGATAGTGCTGTTAGTTAGTGCTGATGTAAGTGGCCACCATTTTAGCTGATTTTAGCAACAGAGTTGGAGACCATGGCAAAATCTTACTATGTGTGAAAAAGGTGTAGTATTTATATTGCAGATTTAATAAGTTACATTACAATATTGATTTTCAAAACAAAGGTTCAGTTGTCTTTTGAATATTGGTGCTTAAAGATCTTGTAGCATTAACATTAAATCCCAGTTGATTTAATTTATTATATTTTCAACACTGATTAACAGGTATCTGCAATGCATTTAGATTTACTACAATAAAAAAAAAAACACAAAATAATCGATTGTACAAGTATATACTCCCTTTAGGCGTGTATTTAAAGTGAAACTCTAGAAAAAATGTATTCTTGACTTGTGCTGTACTGCAAGTTATCTGTAATTATGTTTATCCTAAATCTACATTGCTGCAGAGCCAGGCAAAAATCATAGTTTTATTTATGCCAATGTAATTCCAACGCTGTGGTTATGAGAGTTATAAGAGCTGAAGCTCTCAGAGTGAAGAGTTTCTGTTACACTGCCATTCATCTCCCCATGTACATTCACAAAACAAGGCATTCTGTAAGTGGACAGGGGAAATGGAGTGGCCTGTAAATTACAGATATCCCATTTTCCATTGGCAGAATGCCTGTAAACAGAATAGAAGGCATTTTGTGAATGAACAAGGGGAGAGGAAAAGAAAAATGACAGGGTCCCTTCACTGTATGAGAGCCGCAGCTCTCATAGCTCATGTACCCACATGGCTGAAGTACAGCACTGGCTGTACTTTGTGGCATAATTCAAATTGAATTCACGCAGCAGTGATCCTGTCAGAATTTTTTTTTTCCTGGAGCACCATTATATGAAAAGGCCCTTTGATAGTAATTACAACCTTATGGATAGCTCTTCATCACGTGTGCACGAAATCCAACATCATAAGCAGGGCTTGAAAAATTTGGCAGTGTCTCACCAGTCAGTCAAAAATTTCACCAGTCAGCATGACCGGACTATAGCCTTGCAATATATGTTAAAAAATTTGGGGGACAGATAGAGGTTTCTTTTGTGACCCCACGGGGGGGGTTATTTTTTTTTACTATACAATGAAAAAAGTACCATAAATATATATAAAAAAAAAGTTTCCCTACGTTACGTTATAAAACATTTATTCTTACCCATATTTTTAGTAAAACATAAAAGTCGGGGTCACGTCGGGTAAATAGACACCAAACATGTCATGCTTTAAAACTGCGTGCGCAAAAAAGCCCATACGCGACGATTAAAATGCTTTTACTGCTCATCACTTTAGTGTTATCAGTGATTAATGGCTCTAGAATTATTGCTCTCATTGCGACATTTGCAGCGATATGTAACATGTGTCGGGAAGCTGCTCGTCGGGTTCCACTGTCTGCTCGTCACAGACGAGTGGACGAGTGGATTTTTCGAGCCCTGATCATAAGTAACATCTAATATTTTTAAACATATATTCCTCTATCAACTGATTGTGGGAAGTTTATCTTCTATATCAGCTATCACAGATCACAAAATTTAATGCTGCTTTATTGGCCTGGGCACAAAATAAGCCTCTACTGGATTATTAAAAATGCAATAACTAGAAATAAATCATACCTGTTATTAATGCCATATTTCTAAAGCCAATGAGGCTTAGCTGGGTCTCAATCACATCAGTTAATTTTGGTAGCTAGAAAAATAGAATAGTAGAAATTAAAAAAAGTTACTGTGAAAAAGGTAAACTGTTTTTCTTTTATAGCAGGGATTTAGAAAAATAAATAAATTGGTAAGACAGATGCTAATGAGTAAAGTGAAAAAAAATAGGAAGTTATAATGGAATGCAGTCTAAGATAATCACTACAGCAGTGTTTACCAAATGTTGAGTCAAGCTACCTGAAAATTTGAAAAAGGCTTTTGTAAATCAGAATCATTAAAGAAAATGCAACAAACTAATGGTGATCAATTTGATTTCAACTCTATTCAGTTTACAACAATTAGAACAAGAATATTTCTCATTACTGAAAAAATTGTTACCTTTCACTACCTAGTCAGTGAGATTAGAGAGGTTTTGGAAAAAACCCTGCGAGGCAGGATGGAGAATTCCTGCCTATTTTGCAGACACTCTGTTGACCCAAATACAAGTGAAAAAAGTCCAAAGGGAGGAGCCAGATGTGGAAAATATGCAGTTGGTTATAGTTTGCAAGGTTTTACCCACCATATCCTTCAAATATGCAGATTCAAAAGACTGATATGACAGACTGATCTTATTTGGACTCACCGTAAAATTATTTTCCATGCATTTACTGAATGATCTAGCAGAAATCTGGATTTCTAACCAATGGGTTTATACTGCCACCTGCCAGAGTAGGATGCTAGGCAAAAAAAGCAGGGTGGCGCCTGCTGGTGGCAACTCAGTTAATCACAAAGCAGTAGAAACATAGGCACAGACAGATCAACCAGATAGGTGGGTGCTGTGTTCTTCAATGAGAGGATAACAAAGAACTACCAGATTAGGGCGGGACTACTGCTTGAAGCACTTTCCTCCCAAATGCCTGGTCCTGACTGGATAACAGATCCAGGCGACAGTGGCAGGTAAAGGTTGTAAAACTGGTTCAGGTAGCCGCTCTACAGATCTGCTCCTGAATAGCCTCTGCTTTTTCTGGCCAGGTGGTAGCCAAAGATCTAGTAGAATGAGCATTGAGAAAAACTGGCGGAGACATCTTCTTGGCCCGGTAAGCTTCTTCTATAGCTTGTTTTAGCCAGCGTGCTATAGAGGATCTAGAAGCTCGCTTTCCTTTAATACAACAGTACAAACAAGTCACTGGAATTTCAAAAGGATTATGTTGCCTGCAAATAGGCCACCAAGCACCTTCTAACATCTAAAGAATGGAAAGACCTTTGTCATTAGACGGATTGTTTGAAAATGTTGTAAGAACTATATATCTTGTGATCTGTGGAAATAAGAGGGATTTTTGCCAAAAATACCGGATCTGTTTTAAGGACAACCCGATCCTCAAAAATGTAGTACATTGCTGTATTAAAAGGTTGTAAACCTATTGATTGAAGCCCCATTCCCCTTGTAGCACCTTTTGGCAACTTAGAAAGTCTGCAATACTGTTCAGGGAGCCCCTGCAGTAAGTTGCTGAGATTGAAGCTAAATTCTTTTCTGCCCACAGAAAAATTTCCTTTGCCAACATCTGTAGTGAAGGATTCCTGTGTCTCCTTGTCTGTTTATGTAAGCCACTATCGTTATATTGTCCGACAATGTAAAGATGATGGTTCTTCAGCAAGTCCTGAAACTAGAGAAGGGCATTTAGTACTGCTTTTAATTCTCTCCAATTGAATAAAGCCTTGGCATCCATTTTGTCCACTGACCCTGAGAAAAACGGTCTTCAGATGCACACCTCATCCCCAGGTGCTGGCGTCTGTTGTAAGCTTCTTGGACACAGGAAAAGACCAAAGGCGGCTTTGACAGCTGGTCCTGGAACCTCCACAACCAAAGATTTCCTGCTATCTTGATTGGAAGAAGCACTGTCTTGTCCAGGGTACTTTGCACTCCAAATCCTCAAAAGAAAAATTTGGAGTGGCTTCTGAAAAACGGAGCCCACTGGACTGCCAGGAACGTCAAGGTCATTAATGAAATGATGAACTGGACTGAAACTGCTTGGCTGTATTGCAATCGCGTCACCCCAGCGTGGATTTTTACAATCTTCTTGCCCAAAAGAGATTTTCTTCTGTCTGGTGTTCAGGACATAGCCTAAAAAGGCTATTTCCTGGGAAGGAACAAGGTTTGATTTTTACTTGTTTACCAGCCATCCTAGGTTTTGTGGCCAAGATATTGTGGCCAAGATAGAGTCAAGTTCAAGTCCTTCGTTAACCTGTCTGGTAAATGGGCGGGCACTAACAGGTTGTCCAAATAAGGTACGATGCTGACCCCCTGATGCCTCAGAGGCGCTAAAGCTTCTCCTAATACCGTGGAGATTATCCTTTGAGCAGATGAGATGGCCGACAGGAAGGGCTCTGAATTGAAAATGCCAGATACCCGCACTCATTCTGATGGCTAGCCAAAGGTAACTCTGGGAGGAAGACCTAACTGAAACATGCAAGTAAGAATCTCTCTAATCTATCGTTGCCAAAAGGGCTCCTGACTGAAGAATGTTTCTTACCGAAAAGATGGAATCCATCTTGAATTTCTTGTACCGAATTGACATATTTAGGCGTTTCAGGATAAGCCGGAATTTTCCAGAGGGTTTCTGTACTACAAACATGTGCGAGTAACATCCTCTGCCTTGTTCCTCTTTTGGTACAAAAATAATTACGTTCTGGTCTACCAGATTTCCCAACAAACCGCAGATCCGTTTATCGGATCTTTTGGTAGATCTGTTAAAAAGAACCTGAAGGGAGGAGGATTGCCAAACTCCAGGTAATAATCCTGAGAATAGGGCTGTTGGGAGGAAATATTTTTCCATTGTGGGAGGAATTTCTCCAGTCCTCCCACTGGAGAAAAAAATGTCACTGATGTTTGGCTTTTTGAGAAGGGGGGGGGGGGTTAAACCTCCTTTCCCCTTAACTTTTTAGCCAGATCAATGCTTCTTAGGTCCTTCCTTCTTGTTTTCTCACAACTTGAACCTTTGGTCACAAAAAAACCCTCCTGTTATATATCCTCTTCCTTTTCTCTGGTGTTGTGGAAATTTCATTTGGACTATTGTGGACGTTTTATTAGGATGTGTTTTTAGCAGATTGTATATGTGAATATTGTCATCATGTCTCTCAGTGTCATGGACGTGGAGACGCGGCCACTGTGCGTAGGGATCTCCGCTGGCGAATGGTCCATGTGCTATGTGTGTCTGATTAACACGTTGGAAATATAGCATTTTCCCTGCAGATAAACTCACATTTATGGGAATAGTAGTATAGTTCTAATAGGCATTGTTCACTGAACCTTGCTGAATCGAATTTGCGCCAGTGGTTACGGCGGGAGTATATGCATGAGTCTGATGAGAGCAGCGTTCACAGTTAACACGCTGCTTCCTTTGTGTAGTAACTGGTGTGCACAGGGGGTGTCGCATGAACTAGCAACGGGGGACTGTGCACTTTTTTCTGCACATTCACAAACATATACTCCCCTTTCTATTGTCTATTCAAATGTATACATGTGTCTCATTGGCTGACTGTTATGTAAAAGGTATTGAGGAATTGATTGGCTGTTGTGGCCATCTTTTTCTGTTGTTATCCCTGTTTGCCCTATAAATAAACGGAGCTCCCTGCACCAGGCAGGACTTTCTACTGAACATCTAATGAGAACAGCTTGTGTGTTTCACTTGGTACCGCTGAGCGCGCTCCATCATATTATACAAAAGAGCTGAGAGCTGTGCTTTTTAGCGCAGCAGATTTCTGTACGCATGAGCGTATATTGATATCCAGGACATATTGGCGAGCCAGCATTATTAAGGAGCCGACAGAATTCCCTTCACAGCGTACCAAGAGGAGGGAAAGGCGGATTGGGGTTCAGTGCAACAAAAAGGCTGGACGTTTGGTAAGACAAACTTTATTTCAACTTTTTAAATTTGTTGTTGTTCTGAAACCAGAATCTGTTTTCTCTGTCCGCTGTGTCAGTAAACTCTGCTCAGCAAAAGAACCTTCTTTTGCTTCTCCTCTTTTTGTATAATTTTGGGGTTTTTGTGATAATATTTGGTACTTGGGATAGGGGTATTGATTGGGGAGAAAGCCTATACTGCTGTCCTCTATAGCAGTGTTCCCCAACCCCCGGATCAAATGGTACCGGGCCGCACAGTCTCAGTGCGGTCCAGTCATGCAATATATGGCAGTGCACGGTCCCGGGGTTCGACCCCCGGGGCCCCGCACTGCCGACGGGCTTCACAGTGAGGGGGCGGGTCCTGTGACTCACCTCCCCTCCCGGCCGTGTCTATAGTAACAGGCGGCAGGAGGGGAGGTGAGTCACAGGAGACGTGTGTGTGTCACACGCCCCGCCCCCTGCAGTGAGTGCACACATCGACACATGGCTGCTGCTCCTGGAAGGGTGAGTCTGAGCGGGGGAAGGGGTGTTTTTTCATCATGTCATTAGACGTGGATTATAATGGGGAGTATTACACTGTAATGTTCCCTATTATAATCTATTTCTCTGCTGTGTACTGCTATTTTATGTAATTAGAAAAGTGGATTATAATGGGGAGTATTACAATGTAATATTCCCTATTATAATCTATTTCTCTGTTATGTACTGCTATTTTATGTAATTAGAAAAGTGGATTATAATGGGGAGTATTACACTGTAATGTTCCCTATTATAATCTATTTCTCTGTTATGTACTGCTATTTTATGTAATTAGAAAAGTGGATTATAATGGGGAATATTACACTGTACAATATTACAATTACACAACGCTTTCATTTTTTGGTGTAACTGTATTTTATTTTGAAGGCATTTTTAAATACAATTAAATTAAAATTATTAAATCAAAACAATCTAAAATATAAACAATCAACGTCCCCCCCTCAGCGGGCCACAGTAAAATTATCAAACGTTGACCGGTCCGCGGCGATAAAAAGGTTGGGGAGCACTGCTCTATAGGACCCCAGTCAATACAACTTAGAGGGTTTGTGTAAGTTAGATGTGTAGTCCGTATTTTGTTAGATAGTCGGGTTCTTGTGTGAAGCGAATTTCTCTTGTTAATAGAATTCCGGTCCATGTAAGTTTTTGCGGTTTAGTGTATAGTGTATACTAGGGATGCTCCGATACCACTTTAAGACCGAGTATGAGTACCGATACTTTTTCTTAAAGGGACAGGTCAAATTTTTTCTAAAGCAATACAAAATCATGATTTTAGGTCAGTTTCTTATGATGAAGAACATGAAATTAACATGAAATTAATACTTAGCAATGGCATGATAACTAAGGCTTGTATCCCCCTAGTGGGGAAAATAGATGAGCACATGTCCAGACCAGAACACTGTATAGTGTGGCACAGCTATATCCAATTCTGCATACCTGGCTTTATATTATAAGATCTTTATAATATAAAGCCAGGTATGCAGAATTGGATATAGCTGTGCCACACTATACAGTGTTCTGGTCTGGAGTCTGGACATGTGCTCATCTACAGCCTTAGTTAGCAATATCTGCATAGTTATTTATTTAATGTCTTTTTTTTAAATATTATATGCAGTTAAACAGCATTTGTGTGCCCAGCCCCCATGCGGTGCTGCAGTACTAATAGAAAACTATTTTGTTTCTGCCTGGAGATCTGAACCATTTAAATTACCCTTTATCTCATAATTACTTGTCAACCAGATCCGTAACCAAAATGAACGATATACTGTATACCAAAAAGATAAACCAGATAAAAAGCGTGACATACAATTATAAATCGAAGGTATGCAGATCTGTTTGTATAATGTGCTCATTCATATATGCTTTCGCCTGACCTCCGAGAGCCCAGATATTCATTGGACAAAGTAGCCGCTTGCTGTACAGTCCGTGGTCGCTTATCTCGCACCCAATCCAGTACTATCGGAGGGGTGTGGTCAAATAATTGTTCTAAGAGTTCTAGCTGGGTGATGTCCTCTATGGTATGAGCGTGGCTTCCCTGGAACCAGCCCTTAAAGGAGAACTATGAGATGAGTGATTTCCCCTCACCTCATAGTTCTAGCTGACCTGTGACAATGAGACTGTCACAGGTCGGCTCAGTATATCGGGAGGTGAGCGAACACATACCAGGTTCGCTCACCTCTCGATCCTGTCACGGCTCTCTGCCGTGACAGGGGGAGGGGCTGGATTCCCCTCTCCCCGCTCCGATCTGCCAGCGCTGACTGGCGGAATGGACGGGGAGGGGGCGGGTACAGATGGCTCTGCCTCTAGATAGGCAGAGCCAGCTGTCACTCACGCAGCTGGGCGGATCCCGTCATCTATGTCGGGATCTGCTGCGGCGTCTCAGTATACCGCGAGCTGTAGCTCGCGGTATACTGAGCTTAGGGTAACGGGAGGACGCTAGTTTGTGTCCTCCCGTTACCCTAAGGAGAACTATGGGGAAAAACACTGACCCCATAGTTCTCCTTTAAGGTTCGGCTGCAGACGATGTGCCCACTCCACGTATGTTATGTTGGTTTGTTTCCGGGATTCTTTTACCCAGTCATAATCCTTAGCGTCCTCGATGGCCCAATACGCATCCACCGCTTTGCCAGTTAAATTACTCGTCAGTAAGGCGACCCAATCTTGGGACAGTACTTTATGTATCTGGCATAGTCTCTCAAAGTCCTGTAGGAATGCTTAAATTTCCTCCTCTCCTTTGCCGTTGTTGCCGCTCTAGTTCTCTCTCTTGTCGCTCATCCTGCAGCTGGATGTCTCTAATGGCATTCTGTATGGCGGTCTCTGATGGGTTGGCACCATATAATGACAACAGCTCTCAAACTTGTTGCTGAAACAAGTCTTCAACGGACCCGGGTCCATCATCACCATCCCTTTGATCCATCTCGGCTAGCTCACTGATCAGGGTGGCCTTGTTCTTTGTCCCAGCGGTCCCTCCTCTGCTCTCAAGTAGGTCTTTCAGCCGGTCTCTCCTGCAGGCTGCACAGCTGGTCAGGAATCTGCTTTATTGAATGCACACAACACACTTTTATACACCCCGCCCAAACCAACACCTTCCTATTGGTCAATTGTAAAGTGCCTTCTAGCCCTCACTTAGGTCCTCTTGGCCATGCAAATGAGGACTTGAAACAGGGTCCGCAGGGATTGGTCCAATAGCTTGAATGGGAGGGCTGATGTGTGGCCATGCAAATGAAGACTTGAAACGGGGTCAGCAGGGATTGGTCCAATAGCTTAAATGGGAGGGCTGATATGTATAATGACACAGAGACGTCCCAGGAGATAAAGTATTCCAAGGATCATGACAAAAAGATTTTATAAAAACATACATAGTTCTTAAAGAAACCAGTCAGAAAATTCACCTTGAATAAACCAGCAATTGCAGGTGTTCAAATGGACATCTGAGCTGGATTTCATATTTCAGTAAATGAGATGCAACAGTTGGTGAAACCCTTAAAAGCACATGCACATGTAATTAACCCTTTCGCTGTAAATCACAGCCTGTTCATTCATAACTGGGGACACATAGTACTATGTGTCCCCAGTTATTTACAAACACCGGAGTAATCAGACGATCGCTCCGGTGTTTGCTCTGCACAGAAGGATCGTTAAATATCAATGATATTTAACGATCCCCCGCTCGGCCACGCTACAGAGCCGCTGTCATCCAAAAACTGACAGGATGACAGCGGCTCCATCCTGAATTGCGGCCAGCCGCCGCTTGCACCCCCGCCCCCCCGCTGGTGATTTTATTACGGATCCCCGCTGCCACAGACCCTACAAGCGAGGGACAGCAGCGGGGATCCATGGAGTCTCTCATCCCTCCCTGGGGTGGCTCCAGGGAGGGATGAGAGACTCCAGATGCCGGCGGTCCGCAGCAGCGGTGCCAGCAGGGGGGGGCGCCCGGTAATTTTGATGATAGCAGTCATCAGCGGCTTGAAGGGGACAGTCCGGGGAACAGTTCTACTATAACCTCATGGTCAGTAAAGCGAATGAGCTTACGGTAGAACTGTAAATGCCAGGTCCGTACGGCATACTGAGCTGGCCAGCCGGAAGCACTTTTGTACCTCCATATGCCGTACATCCTTAGCAGCGAAAGGGTTAAGAGTAGTTATGACCCCTATGTCTGCAATAACATAAAATGGATAACATCTCCAATGCATACAAGGTAGTTAGTGTGGCAAATATGCCAAATACTCATTGCCAGGGAACATACCTTGACAAAAACTTAAATGTTAGGAGTGTGCAGAAATATATATGTCACCCAACAGTAGGTAATGAAATAAGGAGTACCCAACACATTACAGCAGAATTAAGTCAGTCATATATGACGTGATGATAATTATAGATAAACTACATACTCTTGCCAACAGAGTTTTCCCCTTCAATTCAAATGATGCAAATGTTAAATCAGCGATATATCATATAATAAATGGAAAGACACATAGTAAAAGTGATCCTCACCATAACCCTCCATAATAAACATGTTAAAACAGAGTAAAATTCAGTTTTCAAAATATGTAGCAATAAGCCATTTAACAAAGTAAAAGAAAACCCTGCCATTTAACAAAGTAAAGGAAACCCTGAACTAATAAACCTCTGTGTAGTGGTTGGATGTCTCCTGGGAATAAGCAAGGCCTGGCATCTTTCTTAGAAAGCTTTTAAATGTTTTTATAAAAGATTTTCTTGCATGTGCACTTCATCATTTTTGTGTGCGTGTTTCTTTATATTGTCTTTCCAAGATATAAAATCAAGTATTTTTTTTTCATCCTTCAATAGGATTGTCTATCATATATAGTGGTGCAGGCAGTACATAATAGGAAGGAAAGTGTATTTGTTTTTAAAACTGTTGTAGCGGTACGTTCCTTGTCTTGCATGCTCAGTGGTGTGGGTTCAATTATATAATACAAAACAGGGGCGCCTTTCCTGGTGCAGACAAATTTATTTGGGATAAAAATAGTAGATGTGAATCATACTCACAAAGGTCGTGTACCAGCAGGGTAGGCTGTGATAACGCGTTTCCGGGGATACGTATTTGATGAAGGTGGCGTGAGCCCGGAAACGCGTCCCCCTGGCTGGTTTGGGGCAGTGTCCTGCAGATCTCTCATCACATCACTCTTTCTTAATCAGTCCTTGCACTTTTTTGCAAAAATTCGTGTTTTTTATCCTTGGTGGAGCAGTCCCATTTGGCGCTTTTTTGTTCATAATTGTTCAATTATATAATAGACTTTATGGGAAGTTGACAAGAGTCCAATTGGCCCCAGTACCTCAGGACCTGGGCTTCAACAGCCAGGCTAATAAAGCCACTGACTGAAAAGCTGGATAGTGGACTAGCCCCTGGGACAGAAGGTCTTGGTGGTCCGAAAGAGCTCATTGAAAATCCGCCAGGAGTCCAAGTATGTCTAAATACCACGACCTCCTCGGCCAGTGTGGTGCAATAAGGGTCACTGGAATGTCCTCCATCTCGATCCAGCGGGTGAGACGACAGCAAGTTTTCGAGAGGGGAAAAAAACAGGTGAGGCTGATCTGTTTTAAGAAAGTCACCACAGCATCTAGTGTGAAGGTCCAAGGGTCCCCTGACCTGGTGAGAAACCTGTCCAGTTTGTTGTTGAACCTGGTTGCCAGAGGGTCGACGTCCAGTATCCGTCACCTGCAACATAGAGCATGAAACACCTCTGTGTAGAGAGACCATTCCTAGAACCAAATAATGACTGAAAAAGTCCACCTGTCAATTTTCCACACCCGCGATGTGCACTGAGGACAGGGCTGGAACATTAACAGCTATAATTAAGGCCCTTGGTGGCTGAAACGCATTGGCGGTTTTGTACTATGTGAGCGGTTATAGGTTATAATAGAGGTTTGGAACTTGCTGTGTGCCAGAATACAAGTATTTATAGATTTAAGGATGAAAGCGGATGGGAGCCCTGTTGAGCACCAGACTTTCCTAAGAATCTAATTGTGGGTCAAGGTCGAACAGGTACACATTCCTACTTTCTACCTTGTGACTTTGTTTTCCTGTGTCTAAATCACCTGTGGTCACTCTGTTGTCTAAGGCTAATCCTGTGTCCTGTAATCTACGATTAAGAAATATATGTTCCTGTTGATCATATGACCATATGTATATGCCATCATATATGCAATGAAAACACTTAAGACTGGTGCCTTCCTACCTGATCTGTAATTTTATCCACATCTGCAACAAGCAGAATTAACTGATGTGTTGATAATTTGGGAGGCTGAGCCTCTGGATGTGATATAGCTGCTTGTTCTTCAGGCACTGCACATGCAGGAGCTGCATCTTTGTTAGCGGAGTGTGGAAAACCTTTACTCTCAGATATACTGCATTCTGAAAAGACACCGGAAGCTACCTGTACAAAGGATGAAGGTACACAGGAAAAAAAATAAAAATTAGTCTGGCAGTAAACATGTTAATTAAGTTGAAAACAAAACTTACTATTCTATACAAAGAATGTAAAAAACTAAAAAAGTTAATTTCATAAGCTTCAATAAACTAAGAAGGGGAAGTGCAGAAATGATTAGGCTTAACATTACTAAAAGCACTGCTTCTCGCCCACAATCTGTAGAGTAATGATTCTTTGCACTATCGTGCGAAGGTACCATTGATTTAAGTTCACATTTTAATAACTAGCAGCCAACATTAAATAGTAAAAAGAAAAAACAAATGTACCTAAAATAAAATCTATTTTTTGAAGTCCATTAAGGGACACAGTAATTGCAGCTAACCTTAATTAGGCTACACTGCCGCCTTTTAAAAGCTTGGATAGTGGCAAAACAAAAAATGTTGGGCTAGCCCCAAATATAACCCCATCTTCAACGATCATGACTTAGGTCTGTAAGCAAGCAGTGCATACACAGAGGAGCTGGACCTGTGTCCCTCAATGGGCTTTATTTAATTGATTTTCTGTTAAGTAGAAAAAAATCCAACTAAAGGGGTGGGCAAAGCCAATAGGAATATCAGCAGAAGTGGAATCTTACTAGAATCAATGCTGTAAAGAACACTCCATTGCAGAGGAGTTAGGGGAGGAGTTAGGGTTAGGAATTCCGTTATGAACACTAGGAATAAAATGTGAGACAGGGAACATGAAGAAAAGGGTATTTTTCAATAAGCAGATCCTACAAAGGCCCGTAGACCTACCAAATTCCACTAAGGGGAACATTGCGATCAGATAATAGAGAGATTACCTACCGACCCTCCAAGGAGGTGCAGGAGAAGGATGGATGTTTCATTAAGGAGAAACCCTCAGGAAAAGTACACTTAGTGTTCAATTGAGGTGTTTAAATGCAGGATTTAGGGAGAATCACCATGTATAGATTGGAGCTATGGTAGGAGGAAGATAAAAGTATAGAACCCTTTATGCAGGAACAGTGAGGATGTGGGACACGTTAAATAGTAACATATTACTAGTCATGTACATGTGAGAGCTGAGACTGGAGTTGCAGAGTTGTAAAAGACTCTGAGGAGGATGACCCTAAGGTAATAGGGGTCCCAGGATCTTTGCTGCAGATGCCTGTTCCTTCTGGGAAAACCAAGCATTTGGTGCTAGTAGCAAGAGAGGAGCATGGGCTGGGGTCAACTGTTCAAGTGGGGCTGTCCTCTGTGTGTCTTAGCAAAGACATTGCCCAATTATTTCCAAAGTGAAGCAATGCTTAGCTTACTTATAAACCCAAGTAGCTGCTTCTGATGAGGGTTACAGGTGGCTGGGGTGACAAAGTCACTAAAGGCAGGCAGTGGACCCAGACCAGATGATCCACAAGAAGCAGGAGTCAGTACAGTGCTTCTTCTAGGCGGAAAAGGTGGTAGAAAAAGAGCTTGCATTCACAACCCTCCATTAATTGGATGCTGTCAGTACGCAACCGAACCAAATATGAAGTCGCTTCCAGTGCTTAAATCTGACCGCCCTTGCTCAGTATGTGAGAAAAAAAATATCCACAGGAGTAATAAATATCTTGATAACATTAAAAAAGCCAATTCAAATTTTCCACAGCAGAGCTGAAGAAAAGGTATACAACCTTGCAAGGGCATCTTTTAGATTGTAAGCCCTCACAGGCAGGGCCCTCCTTACCATCTTGTCTTGATTTGTATTGTGATTGTAATGTCTTCCTTATATTGTAAAGCGCTGTGCAAATGGTTGACGCTATATAAATCCTGTAAAATAATAAAAATGGATGGAGGCAGGGTTATACGGGGGGCTGTCTAAACTTCCTGCAGGTGACACTATAATCCAATTATCTAAGACACACACATACATATATTTATATACACACAGTTGTGTGAAAAAGTGTTGGCCCTCTTTCAGATTTTTCATTGTTTTGCACGTTTGTCACACTTTAATGTTTCAGATCAAACAAATTTAAATATTAGTCAAAGATAACACAGGTAAACACAACATGCAGTTTTTAAAGGAAGGTTTTTATTATTAAGGGAAAACAAAATCCAAACCCACATGGCCCTGTGTGAAAAAGTGTTTGCCGCCTAAACCTAATAACTGGTTGGGCCACCCTTAGCAGCAAGAACTGCAATCAAGCGTTTGCGATAACTTGCAATGAGTCTGTTACAGCGCTGTGCAGGAATTTTGGTCCACTCATCTTTGCAGAATTGTTGTAATTCAGCCACATTGCAAGGTTTTCCAGCATGAACCGCCTTTTAAGGTCATGCCACAGCATCTCAATAGGATTCAGGTCAGGACTTTGACTAGGCCACTCCAAAGTCTTAATTTTGTTTTTCTTCAGCCATTTAGAGGTGGACTTGCTGGTGTGTTTTGGATCATTGTCCTGCTGCAGAACCCAAGTTCGGCTTCAGCTTGAGGTCACAAACAGATGGCCGCACATTATCCTTCAGGATTTTTTGGTAGACAGCAGAATTCATGGTTCCATTTATCACAGCAAGTCTTCCAGGTCCTGAAGCAGCAAAACAGCCCCAGACCATCACAATATCACCACCATATTTTACTGTTGAATAATGTGAAACCTTGCGCCACTACTCTAATCAAGTTAAGCAGCAGCTGAAATCTGTGGGGTCGGATATATCGTATGAAATTAATGGTAAAAGCCACGCTGTATGAATGAAACCGCAAAAGTGTCAGATATAGTAGATACTGACCTTGAAGTAATGTGATACAATGTGTAAAAAAATGAATGAAGAAACGCATGTATATAACATGCACCTTAGTGTAAATGTAATTGCTACAAAATATTATGGCTGGTAATGATTAAAAAATGATGTCACGGACATCGACGTCAGCGGACTCCTCCCCCTTCCATTCATTAGCCGACAGCCACTTGGGGAAGGGGGGAGGAGTCCCGTGACGTCGATGTCCGTGACGTCACCGGATCTCCGACGGAAGACCCGGAAACCGGGGGAGAGGAGAACTGATCAAAAGAACTTTGATCGATCAAAATAATTAACGATTAATCAAGGGATTAATCGTTAATTTCCATAGCCCTACAAAATATCCATGATGAAAAATCAAGTGCACTAAATATTAACTGTGAATCAATGTGATGCAATGTGCAAAGAACAACTAGAAAAACGCATGTGTATAACATGCACTACAGTGAAAATAATAAATGGTTAAAAAATGTCCATGATCCTGGATCTTCAATAGTCCATTAAGTAAATAGAAGATTCAACAAAGGATGTAGAGTAGACTCAGTCTCCTGTGACCATCAACAGAGAAATCTTCTGGAATGCACCTCACCTTTAGCAGAGACCCACCAGAGTCTGTATGCACTGTTCCTCTAATTTGAACCAGTTAGAGGAAGCACCTAATGCCGGATACCTCCCAGTGATTTCCTCCTCTCAGGTACAGACTCTCTTGCAGTCTCAGGAATTTGAAGCAGACAATTCATCCGAATGGCCCATGCATCAAATAAAAAATGGAAACTCGTAGTGCAGATGGTTTTAAAAGGATACTAAACTTTATTAAAAAAGGATACTACTCACATATCCTAGGTAAAAGTAAGGTATTTGGTAAGCAGCCACAGACACTGTGTGCAATAGCTAAGCTCAGCTCCTCTACTCTACTCCACCCTACGTACGTTACGTCAAAGGGCGTGACTTCATCAGGGATGTGGAGACAGGAGCTCGACCGAGCGCATATATTAAGACCAGTTGTCATGGTAGTCACCATATACAAATGGCGGCCATGACATTTTCAAAATTAAAACAACATACTAAACATGTTACAACTGAGAGTAACAATACAAAAAAGTGATTGACACTGTGGCACTTATTACCCTTCATCCAGCTAAGTGGGTAAAGCATTAAAGCATACAGCACAAGGTAAGTGGAAAATAAGTAATCTGAAAAAAATAAAACAAAAAACTATAAACCACCTCAGCTCAGTATAAGTCTATTAAAGAAGACAGGGTGATACATGAATGGTGAAATCTTACTAGTGCTGTAGTATACCATATTGCTTCCTGTTATTCATTGCATGCCATGTGAAAAAACCTCTTGAAGGAATACTATGAGGGCATCTTCTTCTAAGGGATGATATGAACTGATCCTGTCCAGAGAAACTAAATAAATCCTATTAGGTGAATACAACTGGGTGAGTCCCTATATGAACAAATGTGATCTGTCACATCTCGTGAGCTCCCAAATAATAAGGGGTGAAAACCCCCATATTTAAACAAGATAAAGTGAACTGACAAAGGGATTGTCATCACATAGTTCATCATATAAAACAATTAAATATTAAAATATGTAATCTTAAAACCCATGCGATGGGAGGCGTGGCTTGATGGCGGCTTGAGTAAGACACATTTCTTGGAAGCTCCGTTCAGAACTGTAACCTTAAGCCTTCTAACAACCTACTACAAGGATACCAAAATGGGCAAACATGGACCCCGCAAGTCATCTAAGTCGGCAAAGATGTCGGGGGAAAAAGCACAAGCAGCCTGCAACCATCAAAACCTACTTTGACGCCCACGATGCTGCAGAACGTCCCCCAGGCAAGATGGCGCCGCCGGGAACCCGACTGCCTCGTGATCCAGCTGGCCACCTAATCTGCTCACATCGTTCAGGGCAGAGAGAGGAGGTTTCAGCATCCCCTTCTTCCAGCTCCACGGGATCGTTGGAGTCGCTGACCGCAGACGCGGTGTAGTCCAGCACTGCTCGACGGGACTCAGAAGGGGAGGCGGAGGACGGCGTGAGTATCTGGGGACCGGAGAGGGGGGTGGCGGTTTGGCCTTCCCACACTTGGGGCCTGGAGAGACACATACAACGGCGGCCCAGAGTGGAGACCTGCCTGCACTGATACCGCTTCCGACCCCTCCCCTCCCCCTGCCGTCACCCTTGCAGATATGGGCTCTCCCCCCAGATGAAACACCTAGGCCCCAAAGGCGCCCCAGATCCAGGGACTTGAGTGGCAGGCGATCCCAGGACTCTCAGCCCCTTCACCAAGGGCCTGTTCGCCAGCAACTTCTTCCATTAACGGCGGAACAGCGCCCTCTGGAGGCAATACACCTGCAGTCCACACAGACCAAAGATGGTAATCAACATACAAGCTCTCACACAACTCTATCTCCAGTCCATAAAGCTCCACTTAAACGACACATGGCGGAATCTACTTTTGAGAAATCTTCCTCGGAAGCAGATGAGACGCATTACACATCCTGGAGGGAATGTATTAAACATATTCCCACAAAGAAGGACTTTCGACTCCTTATACATGAAGTCAGGGAAACATGTAAATCCGAGATTCAACTACTTCGTAACGATTTTCATCAACTAGCGCAGAAGGTGACAGAGGTTGATGAGGATCTCCAGATTACGAAAAACAAGATGTCTACAAAATACAATCTCAATACGTAGATCAATCCTCTGCGATACAGGAACTACAACGCAGGGTAGAGGACTTGGACAATCGGGGCAGACTTAACTTGCGAATCAAGGGGCTGCAGGAGGCCACCACCACCGAGGACCTTCAGGCTATCCTCCAAACGCTATTCAACAATGTACTGGGCAATCCCTCCTCACATAACATAGAAATGGACTGAGCTCACAGGGCGCTGCGCCCCAGGGGATCTTCGTCAGCGCTGAGAGATGTGATATGCAGGATCCACTATTTCACGGTGAAAGAGGAAATTCTCAGGAAGGCTCGCAATTTGCAGTCCCTAGAATTCGATGGTGCCTCCCTACAGATATATCAGGACCTATCATGGTACACCCTACAACAACTTAGATGCTTACAACCATTGTTAACATTACTCAGAGATAATATCCCATATCGCTGGGGATACCCGTTCAGCCTCATAGCTCGTAGAGATGGCAAGAGCTCCACACAGAGAGTGCCGGAAGATCTACTATCCTTTTGCTCTGACCTTAGGCTCACTTGTCTGACTCTGCTCAGATGGGATCCACTGCCCAAAATGGGCCCGGAGCCGCTCCAGTGGCAGAAAACCACCCCAGGCAAACGGAATGCCAGATTCAATCACATGACTTCCACTCCTACTGGCAGGCCTCCCCATCCTTTTCCTGCCTCTACTCCGTAACGCCCACGTTGAGAAGCAGATGTGCCATCAGTCATAGATAATGTAGCTGGGAGTACCAGCTAAAGTTAATCTGCAGTTTAATACCTTTACATTGCCGTAATTTCTCAGGTTGTTAGATCAATGTTCAAAGTTTATAGAGTTTATTTTCTAGAACAGAGGCTATAAATATTACTTCAAAGTGGTTCTGGACGGGTAACCCGGGAACCAGTAGCGTATTGTTATACACTAAACGTTAGTGGTATAGGATCAGATCAAAGCGATCTTGTTCCACCCCCCTGAAACACCAAATCACAGTGGGTGCTATATGGTGTTAAGATCTTCAAAGCTATTGGTTAATATATCATATTGTCCAATTGCCTTGGGAGATGCGGATAAAACCTATTTAGATACATTTGGAATGTATTCTGAAAGCGTTGCTATTTATGCTATAAGTTTAGTCATGTTGACTAGATATTCTAATGCTGTTTATTCTCTCCGTAGAATATCTCTATGTTCTCTTATTCTTCTTTCCTCATTCTCAACTTCATTCCTCAAAGAACAGATGAATCGTTATATCTTTTGGACCTCTGGACGTCAGGTTAGTCTCTCGACCGCTTTCTCTGAGGGGGGGGGAATAGACATGTTGCGTTGTCCCAGCAGTGCTCTCATTTCACCTCAACACTATGATGGCCGCTTCCACCCATAAATTGTTCTCCCTTAATGTAAAGGGATTGAACTCTCCTTTCAAACGTAATCTGGCCTATCGGGAACTCAAAAATTCTAACTCAGACATAGTCTTCCTTCAGGAGACACATTTTACACCCCAGAACACCTTTAAATTTTTATCCTCCCTGTATCCGCGGGTGTACTCAGCCCCCCACTCGAAGAAAAAGGCTGGGGTCGCAATATTACTCAAAGACTCTTGTTCCTTTAAGCCAGACACAGTGCTCACGGACAAACAGGGGCGGTATGTGATCCTGCATGGCACATGGCAGGGGATCCCGGCCACGATCTGCAACATCTATGCCCCTAATACGGGACAGATACGTTTTCTCACTAAACTCCTGATGAAAGTCGCCAGGCAGGATCATACCTACCTCATTGTTGGTGGAGACTTTAACATGCCCTATTCTATGGCTTTTGATCATTTAGGTTATATGGGACGGAAAGCCCCGAGAGGGGCAGAGTATACCTCGCGCCAATTTTCGACGCCTGCTCCGACAACACTCATTAATGGACTTGTGGCGTGTGCTCCACCCCTCAGAGAAACATTACACCTTTTATTCAACAGTACATCACACACATACTAGGATTGATTATTTTTTGATAAACACCCCGGTTCTACGAAACATGGCAACTTCAGAGGTAGGAGTTATTTCATCGTCAGACCATGCTCCTATTGACATAACGGTCAGTCTGGATCCCTCCCGGTCAAGAGATGTCATTGGCACCTTAATGAGGGTCTTATTAAAGCCGAAATCTCCAAACAAGACTTAAAGACCGCTATAGATACCTATTTTGACCTCAATGGGGGTTCGGTCTCACAACAATCGACCATATGGGAAGCCCATAAAGCTACTATCGGGGGGCATTGTATAGCTCTAGCATCTAAACTTAGGAAAGACAAACAGGCGACCACAATATGACTGAAAGATGAAATAATTGGACTGGAACAGCGGTTGACCACTAACCCCTCCAAATCCATTCATTGTCAATTGATTAAGACCAGAGCACACCTGCGTCACCTACAGCTCCACAAGGTAGAAATATCTATGACCTATTTAAAACAGCGTTATTACGAAAGAGGGGACAAGGCTCATACCCTACTGGCCCGTAAATTACAAGCCAACACGGGCATGGGGAAGTTGACTTCCATAAGGGATAATGGGGGTACGCTACAATATCACCATGAGGTGATGGCTAATGTGTTCCGAGACTATTATAAAGATCTATATAATCTATCCGAACCTGCGTTCACTACTACTGACGGGATGCTGGCTTCCCACATTCAAAACTATTTAGAGGAAAGTGATTAGCCACGCATCTCAGCGGAAGCTCTACAGGAATTGAACACTGATATTACCCAGACGGAAGTACGGGACATTATCCGTGCCCTCCCGACAGGTAAATCACCGGGTCCGGATGGCTTTACCTACTTATACCACAAGACATATGTAGAGGCCCTTCTCCCGCATATGACAGACCTTTATAATGGTTTCTTACATGGGGATACCATCCCGCACACTTTTTTAGCATCACACATCACTGTGTTCCCAAAACCGGACAAAGACAGTAGGTTGTGCTCCAATTATAGACCCATTGCCCTTCTTAATTCAGATTTTAAGATCTTCACCAAAATTTTAGCTAACCGACTCGCGACTTTTCTACCCGTGATTATCAGCAAGGACCAAGTAGGCTTTGTTCTTAATAGACAAGCAGGGTATAACACGCGTAGAATTAGACTTAATAGATATAGTGAATACTGAAAAAAATCGAAACCCTACTCATTAGCTTAGACGCCGAGAAAGCCTTTGATAGGATAGGCTGGCCCTTTCTCCATGCAACATTGGCCCATATAGGGATTAGCGGCCCCTTTGCGCAGGCGGTAGGAGCCTTGTACACTACCCCCTCAGCCTTGGTAAAACTACAATCTGTTACGTCCACACCCTTTCAAATCCGTAATGGAACCAGACAAGGATGCCCGCTGTCCTCTCTCCTGTTCACCTTATGCATTGAACCCCTCGCGGCCCAAATACGTAGGTCACAAGATATCACTGGGATACGGATAGGCACACAAGACTTTACGATGGCACTATTTGCGGATGATGTCATACTCACAGTGACAAAACCGCTGTTGTCATTACCACATTTACAAGAGGCACTCCATCGCTATTCGATGGTATCAGGATATAAACTAAATTTAAGCAAAACTGAAGTTTTACCCATAAATGTGTCCACTGATGCCTTAGCCTCACTGCAAACCTCCTTCCCATATAACTGGAAAGGAGATAGGTTGAAATACCTGGGCATCTATCTCACTCCTAAAACATCCTTACTCTATGCAACTAACTATAAACCGCTGTTCCAGTCTTTGCGGTCCCAAATGAGAAGATGGCAAACTTTAAAGCTGTCATTCACGGGTAGACTTGCATCAGTAAAAATGACCCTGTTACCGAAACTGCTGTACCACTTCGGCTCCCTGCCGGTAAAAATACCGGCCTCGGACCCAAGGTCTTTCCAAAGAGAAGTATTAGACTTTGTTTGGGAAGGCAAGAAGCATCGTGTTTCCCAGCAAATACTTTATGCCTCGTCAGCAAGAGGGGGACAGGCACTACCGCATTTAGCTCATTACTACTATGCAGCTCAATTACGTGCTATACCAACCCTTACAAGGTACAACCCTTCCACTAGTTGGGAAAAGATAGGTTTGTGGCTTCGGCCGACACATCCTAATGCTTTGTTGTGGTCCTGTCCTACACAATTTCCTCCATGTAAAATGTTATCCTCTATGATCCTCCTGCTAGACATATGGAATAGAATTAAGATTCCCTTGGGCCTGTCAACAGCCCAGTCATCCTTGACATCCTTCCTCTTGAACCCCAAACTACCATCGGGTATGTCTCGGGAGTGGGTGGAGATGTGGCAAGCCAAAGGCATGTTTCATGTCAGAGACCTACTGGACAAGGTGTCTAATACACTACTGCCCTTCGAACGGTTGCGGGAAAGGCTCATTTATTTATAGATTACTAAACGACGCTCCCAAGGACAGTTTTACTGAACTACCTTATATGTTGAAGTGGGATAGAGACTTGGGCTTCAAGATCACCTCCCAGCAATGGGAACTTATTTGGCGAACAGCCGCTAAGACCTCGATATGCTCAGTATATAGGGAAAATCAATATAAAAGAATGTATCATTGGTATTATACACCAGATCGACTACACTCTATATACCCTTCGACAACCCCGAACTGCTGGAGATGTGATGGGAACGTTGGTACCCTATTTCACATATTTTGGTCCTGCCCAGTACTGCAGTCCTACTGGAGAACGGTTAAACTCACTCTTGAAAATTTGACCGGCCAATTACTTCCATTGAAACCTTTGCATTACCTGCTGGGTTCACCATTTCCACACCTTCCGAAGTCAGACAACAAATTAGCCATACATATACTGACAGCGGCTAGATGTTTGATATCGCTACAATGGAAAAGGAAACTCCCTCCGTCCAGAACTGATCTTTATGCCCGCATCAAAGATGTTCAGGCAATGGAATATCTAACTGCGAGGCTTAATAATACTCTTATGGCGCACGAGAAGGTATGGGGTGCTTGGATCAGTAAAGAGGATCAGGTAGGAAACACAAGAACTAACAACTGAATAGGAAAAAATTATAGAATAAATAAGGAGCGCAATACGACCAAGAACAGAAAAAGAATAAATCGTCACGAAAGGATGGCAGAATGGGAACGTCCTGGTTCAAATCACTAACATCTGAATATTGCAGTGGAATGTCTCTTTCTATCCCTAACTCTTTTTCTCCTTTCCTAATCTTAGATTAAGACATGTTAAGATTCCTTAGCTGGACAGGCTTCCATAAACAGTACATTGCTATCGCAGATGCAGTTTTACATGTATAGTTTATTAGCTTTACTTAAATTAAAGGATTAGCAAAGATACAAGACAGAATTGATGTGAAGTCATGCTTGTATATTTTCACTGTCCCCAGATCCGTTGTTGGACTGGTTCACTATATGGTTATAAAGATGTATGTCTTGTTCCTTCCTCTTTGAAAAACTTTAATAAAAATTGTCATTTTAAAAAAAAACCCATGCGATAACAAGAATGAGGGTATTAATGAAACCCTTGGGGAGAAAAAAAAAAAAACACCCACTGAAAAACAGCAAAAGGAATGATGTGAAAGAAGGGGTAAGATTGTGAAAGAGCCACCCATCACATAAGGTGGATGAGTCACAACCTGTGTGGCAAATGATATCTATGAACACCCATATCAAATCCCAGATGGTCCCTGTTTAGATAAATGAGGAACCCCTCCCCCTTTTTTATGAAATCAAGAATTATGTAAACTAAAACAATAAAAGGCAGAAATCATACTCCATTAAAATTCAGACCGAAAATGTATGTATGGGGGGTTTTCACCCCTTATTATTTGGGAGCTCACGAGTTGTGACAGGTCACATTTGTTCATATAGGGACTCACCCAGTTGTATTCACCTAATAGGATTTATTTAGTTTCTCTGGACAGGATCAGTTCATATCATCCCTTAGAAGATGCCCTCATAGTATTCCTTCTAGAGGTTTTTTCACATGGCATGCAATGAATAACAGCAAGCAATATGGTATACTACAGCACTAGTAAGATTTCACCATTCATGTATCACCCTGTCTTCTTTAACAGACTTATACTGAGGTGGTTTATAGTTTTGTTTTATTTTTTTCAGATTACTTATTTTCCACTTACCTTGTGCTGTATGCTTTAATGCTTTACCCACTTAGCTGGATGAAGGGTAATAAGTGCCACAGTGTCAATCACTTTTTTGTATGTTACTCTCAGTTGTAACATGTTTAGTATGTGGTTTTAATTTTGAAAATGTCATGGCCGCCATTTGTATATGGTGGCTACCATGACAACTGCTCTTAATATATGCGCTCGGTCGAGCTCCTGTCTCCACACCCCTGATGAAGTCACGCCCTTTGACGTAACGTACGTAGGGTGGAGTAGAGAAGCTGAGCTATTGCACAGTGTCTGTGGCTGCTTACCAAATACCTTACTTTTACCTAGGATATGTGAGTAGTATCCTTTTTTAATAAAGTTTAGTATCCTTTTAAAACCATCTACACTACGAGTTTCCGTTTTTTATTTGATGCATGGGCCATTCGGATGAATTGTCTGCTTCCAATTCCTGAGACTGCAAGAGAGTCTGTACCTGAGAGGAGGAAATCACTGGGAGGTATTCGGCATCAGGTGCTTCCTCTACCTGGTTCAAATTAGAGGAACAGCTCATACAGACCCTGGTGGGTCTCTGCTAAAGGTGAGGTGCATTCCAGAAGATTTCTCTGTTGCATTCCAGAAGATTTCTCTGTTGATGGTCACAGGAGACTGAGTCTACTCTACATCCATTGTTTTATCTTCTATTTACTTAATGGACTATTGAAGATCCAGGATCATGAGCATTTTTTTACCATTATTTTCACTGTAGTGCATGTTAATTTCATATTTTACTGTTGGTATGATGTTCTTTTTTTGAAATGCGGTGTTACTCTTACGCCAGATGTAATGGGACACACCTTCCAAAAAGGTTCAACTTTTCGCTCGTCAGTCCACAGAGTATTTTCCCAAAAGTCTTGGGGATCATCGAGATGTTTTCTGGCATAACGGAGACGAGCTTTATGTTTTTTTTGCTTAGCAGCGGTTTTCGTCTTTTTTTGCCGAGTCTCTTTCTTATGGTGGAGTCATAAACACTGACCTGAAGTGAGGTAAGTGAGGCCTGCTGTTCTTTGGATGTTGTTGTGGGGTCTTTTGTGACCTCTTGGGAGGAGTCGTCGCTGCGGTCTTGGGGTAATTTTGTTTGACCGCCCACTCCTGGGAAGGTTCACCACAGTTCCATGTTCTCGCCATTTGTGCATAATGGCTCTCACTGTGGTTCCCTGGTCTGATGTTGGACGACAAGGCCTGGCTCGCAGTCTCCGCTCTAATTCATCCCAAATGTGTTTCATCAGTTGAGGTCAGGACTCAAAGTTCCTCCACCCCAAACTCGCTCATCCATGTCTTTATGGACCTTGCTTTGTGCACTGGTGCACAGTCATGTTGAAATAGGAAGCGGCCATCCCCAAACTCTTCCCACAAAGTTGGGAGCATGAAATTGTCCAAAATGTCTTGGTATGCTGATGCCTTAAGAGTTCCCTTCACTGGAACTAAGGGGCCAAGCTCAACCCCTGAAAAACAACCCCACAATGTAATCCCCCCTCCACCAAACTTTACACTTGGAACAATGCAATCAGGCAAGTACCGTTCTCCTGGCAACCGCCAAACTCAGACACGTCCATCGGATTGCCAGACAGAGAAGTGTGATTCGTCACTCCAGAGAACACGTGTCCACTTCTCTAGAGTCCAGTGGCAGCGTGCTTTACACCACTGCATCCGACACTTTGCATTGCACTTGGTGATGCAAGGCTTGGATGCAGCTATTCGGCCATGGAAACCCATTCCATAAAGCTTTCTATCCACTGTTGTTGTGCCAATCTGATGGTCACACCTTCAGTTTGGAGGTCTGTAGCTATGGACTCTGCAAACAGTTGGCGACTTCTGCGCACTGTGCGCGTCAACATGCTCTGGCCCTACTCTGTCATTTTATGTGGCCTACCACTTTGTGGCTGAGTTGCTGTTGTTCCCAGTTGCTTCCACTTTGCTATAATACCACTAACAGGTGATGGTGGAATATTTAGCAGCAAGCAAATTTCAAGGAACACCTGAATCCAATGATTTGGAGGGGTGTCCTAATACTTTTGGCAATATAGTGAGTACACCCCTCACATTTTGCTAAATATTTTATTATATCACTTCATGTGACGACACAGAAGAAATTACACTTTGCTACAATGTAAAGTAGTGAGTGTACAGCTTGTATATCAGTGTACATTTGATGTCCCCTCCAAATAACTCAACACACAGCCATTAATGTCTAAACTGCTGGCAGAAAAAGTGAGTACACCCCTAAGCGAAAATGTCCAAATTGGGCCCAATTAGCCATTGTCCCTCCCCGGTGTCATGTGACTCGTTAGTGTTACAAGGTCTCAGGTGTGAATGGGGAGCACGTGTGTTAAATTTGGTGTAACCTCTCTGACTCTCTCATACTGGTCACTGAAGTTCAACATGGCACCTCATGGCAAAGAACTCTGAGGATCTAAAAAAAGGATGGTTTCTCTACATAAAGATGGCCTAGGCTATAAGAAGATTGCCTAGACCCTGAAACTGAGCTGCAGCACGGTGGCCAAGACCATACAACGGTTTAACAGGACAGGTTCCACTCAGAACAGGCCTCGCCATGGTCGGCCAAAGAAGTTGAGTGCACGTGCTCAGCGTCATATTCAGTGGTTGTCTTTGGGAAATATACGTATGAGTGCTACCAGCATTGCTGCAGAGGTTGAAGGGATCAGCCAGTCAGTGCTCAGACCATACGCCGCACACTGCGTCAAATTGGTCTGCATGGCTGTCGTCCCAGAAGGAAGCCTCTTCTAAAGATGATGCACAAGAAAGCCCGCAGTTTGCTGAAGACAAGCAGACTAAGGACATGGATTACTGGAACCATGTCCTGTGGTCTGATGAGACCAAGATAAACGTATTTGGTTCAGATGGTGTCAAGCGTGTGTGGTGGCAACCAGGTGAGGAGTACAAAGACAAGTGTGTTTTGCCTACAGTCAAGCATGGTGGTGGGAGTGTCATGGTCTGGGGCTGCATGAGTGCTGCGGGCACTGGGAAGCTACAGTTCATTGAGGGAACCATGAATGCCAACATGTACTGTGACATACTGAAGCAGAGCATGATCCCCTCCCTTCGGAGACTGGGCTGCATAGCAGTATGCCAACATGATAACGACCCCAAACACACCTCCAAGACGACCACTGCCTTGCTAAAGAAGCTGAGGGTAAAGGTGATGGACTGGCCAAGCATGTCTCCAGACCTAAACCCTATTGAGCATCTGTGGGGCATCCTCAAATGGAAGGTGGAGGAGCGCAAGGTCTCTAACATCCACCAGCTCCGTGATGTCGTCATGGTGGAGTGGAAGAGGACTCCAGTGGCAACCTGTGAAGCTCTGGTGAACTCCATGCCCAAGAGGGTTAAGGCAATGCTGGAAAATAATGGTGGCCATACAAAATATTGACACTTTGGGCCCAATTTGGACATTCTCACTTTTGTTGCCAGCAGTTTAGACATTAATGGCTGTGTGTTGCGTTATTTTGGAGGGGACAGCAAATGTACACTGATATACAAGCTGTACACTCACTACTTTGCATTGTAGCAAAGTGTAATTTCTTCTGTGTCGTCACATGAAATGATATAATAAATTAACAAAAATGTGAGGGGTGTACTCACTTCTGTGAGAATAACCGGCATCAGATCACATTCATAGAGCGTGCACTGGCCAAGCTATCAGAGTTTCGGGAGGGCATGCTGATTTTAGGTGGCGACTTTAATCTCATTTTAGACCCGAGTGTAGACTCTTCGAGGACCTCCTCCCATCTCTCCTTTGCAACTCTTAAGACGCCTTAAGAGATGCTTCTTCTCCCATCAACTCATGGACGTTTGGCGCCTACAACACCCCTCTACGAGGGACTATATTTTCTTCTCTTCTCTACACCACAGTTACACCCGTATAGATCTGTTCCTCGTCCACCATAGCCAATTACCCAGGATAAATCACACGGACATAGGGAATATTACTGTCTTTGACCATGCACCTATATCACTCCTCCTGGACCTAGGAACCCCCCCTCCGGGCCCATGGCAGTGGTGAATGAATGACTCCCTGCTCCTCAAATCCGGGTTTGCCGACTCCCTGGAACGAGACCTTTCCATGTTCTTCAGGTACAACACGTCTCCAGACTCATAAGGCTACTGTTCGCGGCCTTCTCATTGCCCAAGGTTCTAAGGTTAAAAAGCAGAGGACGAGAGATATGACTGCCCTCCTATCATGGATGCACACACTTGAAACACACCATAAAAACCACGCTGAGGCAAACATACAAGCCCAGCTACTTCAAGCGAGAGAACAGCTTCGAACCCTATGCAACGCCAGGGCTAAATCTGCGCTACTCAAGTGTCGCCGAACCTTCTATGAATATGGCAACCAGTGTAGTAAATACCTAGCGAGGGCCGTCCATAAACAACAGGCACGAACATTTATATCATCGATTAATACACCCTCGGGAGCTAAATCCTCACTTACCGCCGATATTGCGGACGCATTTGTAGACTATTATAAAAACCTCTATAATATACCACAACCTTCGACCACCCAGAGTACCTCAGCCCATTTATCACATATAAAAAGCTATATCGAGGACTCGGGTATCCCTTCCCTTACACCACATGCTAGCTCGTTAATGGAAACTCCTATATCCGCTACGGAACTGGAGACGGCCATTAAACTTACCCAACCAAGCAAAGCACCGGGCCCAGACGGCTACTCGCTGACTTACTACAAACGGTACCTTCTCATACTAGTAGCTCCATTCTTGAACGCCCTGAACTCATTACGCACAGCTCAAAAACCTCCGCCTGACTCCCTCAGGGCTTACATCACGGTAATACCTAAGGAAGGAAAGGACCCGTCCCTATGCCCTAGCTACAGGCCAATATCACTCCTGAACGTGGACATTAAACTCTTTGCTAAAATCTTATACCTACGTCTTATCCCCCATCTGGGGGAACTTATCCATCCAGATCAAACCGGATTCATTCCCTCCAGGGAGGCGAGGGACAATACCACTCGAGCACTTGGGGTGATCCACTCCGCCCGATCGAACGCCACCTCATGTATAATTCTTTCCATCGACGCGGAGAAGGCGTTCGACCGGGTGGACTGGAAGTTTCTTCATGGTACGCTGGAGGCGGTCGGAGTGGGAGATCATATGCGATCCTGGATCAGGGCACTATACTCCGACCCCTTGGCCCAGGTAAGGATAAATGGCACATTGTCGCCTTCGTTCTATCTCGAATGGTACACGCCAGGGGTGCCCCCTTTCGCCTCTTCTGTTTGTGATGTCTCTAGAACCCCTCCTGCGCACGATCCGCGCTAACTTGGACATTCACGGTATCACAATTGGCCAGACGGAACATAAGGTAGCCGCTTTTGCGGACGATCTTATTTTCTTTCTCTCATCCCCGGATGTATCAATCCCTGTACTGCTTCAGGAATTGAGAAGCTACGGAACCCTCTCAAACTTTCAAATTAACTCCACTAAATCAGAGGCCCTCCATATATCTCTTACGGGTATGTCACTGCGTAGAGTCCTTGAAAACTTTTCTTTCAAATGGGCACCCAACGCCATCAAGTACTTAGGTATACTTCTTCCCAAAGACCCCTCGCTCACGTTCATTTTGAATTTCCCCCCACTACTCTCACATATAAAATCAGACTTAGCCACATGGGCCAAAAATTCTTTCTCCTGGATGGGGCGCAGCAATATCCTGAAACAATCTATCCTCCCACGCCTATTGTACCCTCTCCAAGCACTGCCAATACATATCCCCCTATCCTTTTTTCGCAGTATACGAGCGTTTTTTACGGAATTTGTCTGGCTCCGTAAACCACCGAGACTGAGTTACGATATTATGCGGAGACCTAAGCATTCAGGGGGGATGTCGCTTAAGGATGTATACCAATACTATACTGCCACGCACTTAGCCCGTATAGTTGATTGGAACCACCACTCTCCCTCTAAACTTTGGATTGCGATAGAACAATCCCTCGTTGGAGTACCACTGGCCAACTTACCTTGGAGTATAGAGCCACCAACTCCTCAAATATGCTCGCACCCCACCATTGGACCCACATTAAAACTAGCAAGTACGGTCTTCGCCAAGGGATCCCTCTCCTCTATCCCTTCTCCCCTTTTCCCCATACTTGATAACCCCTCTTTTCCCCCAGACATAGGACACCACACATACTCGACTTTGAGAGGATTGGGTATCCATAAAGCTATGCATCTCTTGAAGAGCACGGAGTGGTCTTCCTTCCATGCCCTCCATACTCAACCAGAATATGGACCTCTCGACTTCTGGTCCACCATGCGCTTAACCCACTTCCTCTCTACCATTCCATTGGTGTATAATCATAAAAGACCGCTCACTCCATTCGAACAACTCTGTACCCAAACTGACCCTCCACGACATGTCCTCTCCTTCTGCTACACACAATTGATCGAACAGTCGGTCCAATCCCCACTATGGTTCCTGTCAAGATGGGAGGAGGAACTCCAGATTGCTATACCAACAGAAGCCGCAACTAAACTACTGTCTCTTTCTTACCGTTCCTCAATTAGCAACAGGTACCAAGAATTGGGCTACAAAATAGTGACCAGATGGTACCGCACGCCACAAGCCACTCATTATTCCCGGACTCACCAGACCAGTGCTGGCGGTGCCAACAGTCCTCGGCAGGCATGCTCCATATGTTCTGGTCTTGCCCGGCCCTTGTGCAATTTTGGGATAAGGTGCACGCCCTTGCGCAAAAATTTACCGACGCCCCGGTTCCACGAGACCCTGCCTTCTTCCTCTTACACCACAATAATATACCGATGCATGTCTATTCCTGCTCTCTTACTAGACACATAGTCAATGCAGCTCGGGCCTGTATACCAGCCCTCTGGAAAAAAACCTGAACCACCGCTTATCAGACAGGTTTTAGACCGCATCCACGATATATACCTCATGGAAGACCTCACATGCTCAATTAACCACAATTATAATTCATTCTTTAATACATGGCATCCCTGGGTGGAATTTATGCGCTCGCCTGAATATCTCAATCAGATTATTATGACCACCCCATCAGTACTTCGTTGGGCCACGAGATGACTTTGTTGGGCCGCCTCCTCGTGACTCCCGAGATGTAGAAAGGCGATGCGAGGAATCACTCTCTGTTCTGCCCTAACATTGACTAGTCGCTGACTGCCACAATTTGCACGTTCAGACACAGATTTTCAGCTGACAGTCCAGTCTTTAAACACTTTTACAACAGCTGCTCTTGAACATTTAACGAATTCTGCTGTTTTGCTGATACTCGCTCCATGGCTCTGAGCGCCGACAATCATCCCACATTCAAAGGCTGTTAAATCGCGTTGTTTACCCACATCTTCAGAAAAAAAAGTCACTTCTACTGTCGTGGTAAACAACCTGCTTCCCTAAAAAATACAGTCCCGACCGGGTTCAGCCGCTCCCGGCTCGGATGACCCCTGGCAGTAAATCTCCTTGCAGAAAGGGTTCCCTCGGTGCAGGGTTCCTTTCTAACAGAATACATTTCTGTTCAGAATGTCTAGGGGGAGTGGGTTTCATGCTGGATCAACCGGGGTTTCCTCGAGTGACGGCGGCGTACAGCGCATGAGTCC
>NW_017308624.1:51684-52042 GCF_000935625.1 Nanorana parkeri | reverse complement strand
CTTCGAGACAGGAGTTTCTACGGCGGCAGCAGGACGCGGTACGGAGTGGACAGCGACCTAGAGGTGGAGTCTGCAGTCCTGGTCGGCCGGAAGCGTGTTTAAGAGGGTGAGTGCTGGATTCCCTTCCTCCTGATTGCCGAGTTTTTTCAGTACAGTGTTTGGCTGCAGACAGGGTAAGTCATGTCAGTTCTTTGCTCTGAGCTCTGTTATGCTGTTGGGTTCTGCCTGTCAATCTTCCTATTCTTATATGTCGTTTCCTGGATTCAGCATAAGTTCCCCTCTCCCTGTGGTGGATGCAGTGAAGCCATCTGAGAGGTAGGGAGGCGACGAGGGCCCTCTAGTGGTTAAAAAGAGCACC
>NW_017308624.1:25572-51495 GCF_000935625.1 Nanorana parkeri | reverse complement strand
TATATATATATATATATATTACACATACATACATACATACATACATACATACACACCAGGAGTAAGTATGGTCATAAAAGATGCAAGAAGGATAGGAGGCGATCCTCAGCCTCGGAATCCCTTCAGGATGTTTGGGCTAGTGGCCACAGGTCTCATCGACATAGACCGGACTTACCTTCTCTATTTAGGTCATCAAGGGATTGGAGTGTACCTGGCTCCTGTTGGGCATGCTCGGCACAGGCTCTACCAGGAAAGACAATGTGTCAACAGTGCCTACAGGACATAGCTAGATATAAGGAGTCAGGATATAAATTCTTATATAAAACAAGCGGTCCAGGAGAGTTTGCAAGAGTATCTTCCAGAGGGGCCCTCAACATCTCGAAGTACACCTCAGTCCAGACCTATCAGATCAATGGGGGTCTCAGATGAAGGGGAAGTTTTCTCTGATGGATCATCAGAGGCAGAGGAGCAGGATCTACACTCTTGACCTTGCCCTTATAGCGCCATTTATCTTGGCCATTAAAGAGGCCATCGATGGGAGTCCGCAGATCCACCTAAGAAGAGTCCTAAGTACTTCCCGGGTCTTAGAAAGGAGGGCTCTACTTTTCCTTTGATTCCGGAAATTAGAGATCTCGTGGAGGAAGAATGGCAACACCCGGACCAAAAATGTAATTTCCAGAACTGGTTTTCGAAATTGTACCCATTAAGTTCGGCTGATGCCGCACTGTGGGACACTCTGCCAGCGGTAGACGCAGAGCTCCAGCGATTGGCTCATGTCCCTTCCTCTGGATAATTCAGCAGCATTCAAGGACGCCATGGACTGCAGAATAGATGCAGACCTGAAGAGGATCTATGCGACTGCAGGTTGGGCCCTTCGGCCAGCATTGGCATTGACCTCACTTTCCAGGGCTTTTAAAGTGTGGATTACAAATGTGGAGACGGCTCTAAAATCTGGCCTCGACACTGCTCGCATTCTGGCGGCTCTGGAAAAGTAATCGTTGTCGGCAGATTTCCTAGCAGAGTCGTCAGTGGATTTAGTCCGCCTTTTCTCAAAATGAATGGCTCAATCTGTGACGGCTAAAAGAGCTTTGTGGCTAAGACACTGGATAGCAGATGCAGCCTCTAATGAAGTACTATGTTCGATACTGTACAACGGCAAAATGCTGTTTGGAAAAACACCCAAAAAGGCTATATAGAGGGTAACAGGGGGCAAATCAGGACTTTTGCCACAGGCTAATAGAGGGAGACAGCAATCCTTTCGCCCCAGTCAGGCGTCACAGAAACATTGGGATGCAAGATCATATAGGCCGGGCAGGCAATTCCCTAGGTCACAGTGGAAAGGTGCACAAAGCTCTCTGCTGCGAGACATCAAGTCGAAGGCTGGGCAATCGAGTAAGGCCACACCTAAGCAGTTCTGAAGGTGCGTCCACCCAAGTTCCTCAGGTGGGGGCAAGGTTGCTCCTTTTCCGAGATACCTGGGTGGCAGAGATAGCAGATTTGTGATCAAGAGAATCGTAAACCACGGGATATCGAGTAGAATTCAACGGGTCTCCTCCTCCACGGTTCGTTCAGACATCGGTGCCATTGAAGAGAGAATATTTATTCAAATACGTGAAGGCATTATTAAGCAAAAGAGCTATTGTTCCAGTTCCTGTAGAAGAAAGGTGTCACGGTTTCTACTCCACTGTTTTTCTGGTGACCAAGTCTTCAGGAGATTTCAGGCCAGTTTTAGACCTAAAGAGACTGAATGCCTATGTGAAGCAGAGTCGTTCAGGATGGAATCAGTTCAAACGATTACTTCCATTGTGGAAAGGGGAGAATGGACGGTTTCCATAGACTTGGAGGATGCGTATTTTCATGTACCGGTGGCACTCTGCCATCAGAGATTTTTCCGATTTGCAATAGCGGGGATGCATTTCCAGTTTAGAGCCCTGCCGTTTGGCCTTTCTTCAGCACCAAGGACTTTTTCAAAACTGGTGCTATCCATTATCGCTTTCCTTCACACGCAAGGGATAAAAATATTCCATTAGTTAGACGATATCTTAATCCTAGACAGCAGCTGACAATCCTTGTGCGTCCGTCTAGATCAAGTGATGAAAACATTGCTCGGCTTCGGATGGTTGATAAATTACAAGAAAAGCCAACTGGTACCTACGCAAAGGATGGAATATTTGGGTGTTGTCCTGGATTCGTTCCTTGCAAGATTTTTTCTTTCAGAGCGGCGCAGTAGCGAAATAGTAACTTGTGCTCGGAAGATTAGCAGTTTTTCGTCAATTTCAGCAAGGGACTGCATGGTTTTTCTGGGGATATTGATGTCATGCATCCTGATGGTGCCACGGGCAAGATGGCACATGCAGAATTTTCAAATTTGCTTCCTGCAGCTTTGGAATCATGTGGCATTAAGCCAACCGATTATTCTTCCTCCAGTCGTTCAGAAGGACTTGCTATGGTGGATGAAGTCTCTATTCCTATCAAGGGGAGTGTCTCTAGACCCGACAGTTTGGATCACACTTACCACAGACGCCAGCCTCCAAGGATGGGGAGCCCATTGCCTTGGACAGCAGGTTCAAGGGCGTTGGAAGGGCACGGTGGTTTGGCATTCTAACTGGATGGAATTGAAGGCGGCTTCCCTAGCCTTACAAGCCTTTCAGAAGTTGCTGCAGGGCAAACGGGTCAGATTGCTTATGGACAACAAATTGGCAGTGTCTTACATTCGCAGGCAGGGGGGAACGAGGAGTCTTCCTCTTCTTGAATTTTGTGAAAGGCACAACTTTTGTTTTAATGTACCAGAAATATATTTCACTGATTTTGGAGCAGGTGTGTATGTACCCTGAAGGGGTA
The DNA here is from genome assembly GCF_000935625.1 of Nanorana parkeri. Classification (NCBI taxonomy): domain Eukaryota; kingdom Metazoa; phylum Chordata; class Amphibia; order Anura; family Dicroglossidae; genus Nanorana; species Nanorana parkeri. Next base: position 48,654 of record NW_017308624.1, on the reverse strand, counting down.
CTTTCTATGAAGTCAGGAATTCTCTGTTTGACCATGTCAGGGTGCAATGAAAGAATAAGGAAATTCATGTAGTAAAACCACATGAACACATAAAAATTATGATATTTGTAGCATCCAAAACAGACATGCTAACTGAATTAATTACCTCTTTAATGAAAACACAATAACGCGAAAGAAGTTGGAGGGTCAGTTTCCAGAAACGGTGAGCAAGTAAAGGTGTACAGGTTTCATCAGACCAGCATGTATTCAGACATGTCCACAGAATACTGGAAGCTTGAAGGCAAAATGTATCTCCATCTGTTAAATGATAAACAGATATAATAAGGTCTATAAAATATTTGGTAAACTAGCTTAAAAGTAAATCGGAGTTTGTCTGCCATGCTAAAAAAAACTGACTGAACCACTATAGTGTTTAAAAAAAAAAAAAAATGCTAATAAAAGGCATATCATTGATAGGGGCTGTTATTGAAAACCAAAAGGAGCACATTGGTAAGCTAGAAACTGCCTCTCGTGAAAAGCTCCATCAGTTTCAAGTTTTTTTGCAGGCACAGGTGCACTTTAAGATCTGTTATTGCTAATAATATCAGGGAGTTAAACTATGAAGAGGACACTAGATTTTGTAGGTCCAAAATACATCGGAGCCTTAACCAAATTTTTTTTTTTTTCAATAGGGTAGAGAAAAATTAAACCCAGTCAGGTTTTTTTTTTTACATCTGAATCTCATTTGGGAGTATTTCCTTCACTTCCTTTCCTGCAGACACAACAGAAAACATGACATTATTATACGGGAATTATATAGTGCCAACAGTTTGCACAGCACTTTACAAAATATGGGGTGACAGTACAGTTGCAATACAATTCCATTTACAAAGAATAGAGGGGTTCTCCAAACCGAGGCAGATCCCTTTAGTCACAACAAAAAGTGTCCCCTTAAAAAGATTTCACCTCTATTCCTGCACAGATGACAACTCCAAATTTTTTGATTTATTTACCTCACTTTCTATTCCAGTGAGAGTAGTTACCAGGACAATAAGAGAGTGAGTCTACCCCAGAAGCAAGAAAAACACAATAGAGCGGTTTACTCTTTAACCCTTTCGCTGCCAAGCCCTCCGGAACATTTTGCAACTCAGCTGGCCACGCCATTTTTGCAATTTTTCCCATTGATTTGATTTTCAAATGCAGCGTTGCTAGCGTTTGTAAAAGACCCCCCAAACCATATATTTTCTGAAAGCGCATGGCGTAACATAAGGAGCAAATTTTCCATGACTTCCCTAATAAACTGACTAGATGGTGATGTGTACAGAGATCTGCTCTTACCCAAATACATAAGGTCTGAAGTTCAATCTAAACTATTTTGACCATTTCCTGTGGCCCTAACATCTTAGAAAAAGTTTTTTTTCTTTGAAACAAACAAATCTTTACATAAGCAACTCATTCCCAGTTTGCCAAGCTTAGCATTTTATTCTATAGAAATGCCCTGGATGTATATTAATAGTTAAATAGATACAAATACATTATTTGTAATAAATAAAAAATACCTGAAACTTCTTGCAGGGGAGATACTAATGCCGACTCTAAACGTCCTGCTATTTCTTTAAACCTTGAAAGATTTAAAAAAAAAACACAAACTTAATTACTTCTATAAAAAGGCCAATGAGTTACATTAAGGGGTTCACTTATAAAAGTGTAAGGATGCCATTTGCACAACACTAGCGCCCCTAAAATGCTGGCAAATATAGTAAATTTCTATAATTAAAGCAGAACTCTGGGCAAAAGTGTTCTTAACCTATGCAGTGGGGCTACCCCTGCACTGCAAAAAAAAAGAGTTATACTCACCCAATCCTCTGAGCCGATTTGCTCTTAGACCAGTTCCTGGAGCCTCACTCCTCCTCTAAGGGTCCTTGAGCCTCCATGTTCTATACACAGTGTATAGGATGTGAGAACACAGCGGGACATACTATTGCTGCAGCAGAGGAGGAGACAGGCTTTGGGCACTGGAGTAGCAGCCAGCCACCTCCACAGATCAGAGGAGTATACGTTTTTTTAATCTTTAGCACCTAGGCAAAATAGAGTACTTAACCCTTGCAGTGTGGGCTGCTTTAAACTTCTATAAATAAACCCCTTGCTGTACACTCCTTATCATCACTACAGAAGATCACAAGATTCTTTGTATATTTTTAAATGTCATTACGTACATGTGAACTCTAGGCGAGTAAAAAAAAACAAAAATACACCAGTTAGTGCAATTTTATTATCATTTAGCATATTAAAATGTACTTTAAATGGCACATTATAAGCACCTAAATCGGTCTTACAAACTTTAGCACTCCTAAAGTGAAACAAATTGCTAACAGGAAAGGCTTTAATTGCAGAAGAGACTCTGTACTCTGTCTCAATTTAATTTTCTATTTTAAAAGAGAAATATCAGGGGGCTGTTTAGACCTCTAATATTTCCCCAAAGCCCCCACCCCACAGTAACCAAAAAATAAAAACAAAATAAATAAAAAAATAGTAAAAAAAAAATCCTTAAAGGCAGGGCACTGGGTGATGTCACATGCCTGTTGGGGGGCCACGTTTTTTTTTCTTGCCCTGGGCGCAAAAGGAGCTAGCTAGGGCTCTGCCCTACAGCTCTACAGATGGAAAGAGGCAGGACACCTCTTCCCGTGTGCAACGTTGGCCACATGAGCGCCGCACTGGAATGCAAGGCGGCAGACTCCCTACATTCAGGGGCAGGAGGGGGTGTGGGGTTGTATTGAAGTCAATGGCACTGTAGCCATGCCCCCTGCCCACAGTGCGATTGCCCGCACCCGGAACACAAGTACATTGGTGCCTGCATTCCGGTCCAGCGCGATCTGCAAAAATAGTGCTTGCAGCATTTTTGCAGATCGCACTGGACCGGAATGCAAGCACTAATGTGCCTGTGTTCTGGGTGCGTGCGATCGTACTACAGGTGAGCTAAAGCAGAGACAACGGCACTCCAAATTTGCAAAATACGTCTATTGTTGTGCATCGTGGTAAAAGACAACGAACGTTTCGGGGTCACAAAGGATCCCCTTCATCAGGTATAACATACGTGGTGAGGGGCGTGGCTGCAGTGCCGTTGACTTCAATGCACCGCCATGCCCCCTCCCGCCCCTGAATGCAGGTGTTTTTTCGTTGGTAGATCTCATTGAGCTTGTCATTTGAAAAGTAGATCTCCGGATGAAAAATTGAGGGCGCCCCTGCTGTACAAGATGATTTTATTTAGACACTCGCCTTACAGAGGTGATGGTCACAAGGAATTGTAGGTGACTGTAGAGATGAGAATGTCTCCAATGGGTACAAACAGCAATTTCAAAAGCACAGAGAATGATTTGGATCCCACAGAATCACAGGAATATAACAGGGGAAGCTACATTGGAGAACCCCTGTACAAAAGGTCTTTTATCTGAAACATGGTACAAATGGCATAAACCTGGCCCTCGATAAGCCAAATGCTGGTCAAGACCCAGCTGTAGATAAGAGAAGATTAATTCTACGGCTACATTTCCATGGTGGAAGCTCAACTCACACCAATTGAAGTATGCCTTCCATGTCCAATGATTGACCTTGCAGTAAGAAGCCTTCTTCGCTTTTACTAATATAGGAATCACAGATTCAGATATGCCCCTGTCCCTCTAAACCTGGGTTTTAACATCTACGCCATTAAAAGCCAGCGACCGTGGAATAGTAGGATGGTAAACCGGTCCTTGGAGCAAAAAGATCCTGACTAACTGATAGAGGGTTCGACAGTAATCTTACCAGGTTGGTGTACTACATCTGCAGAGTATACACTACTTTCACTAGCGGATTCCTGTCCCTGAAGCAAACCTGTCTCGGTTGTTGAACTTGGAGGCCAGGAGGTCCACATCTGGCATTCTCCACCTGCGATAGTTCCTGGAACACCTCTATATATAGGGATCACCCCCCTGGGTCCTGACACTGCTGGCTGAGAATGTTTGCCTGCCTATTGTCCACATCTGGTATATTTTTGGCAGACAAGGCTGGAATGTGAAGTTCTGTCTAGGACAGCATATGATCTACCTCCCTTGCCACGGTGAGATTTCTGGTTACTCCTTGATGGTTAACCACCGCTGTGGCCTTGTCCGACTCTGGATCGGCTGACTCTCCCCCAGGATGGTCTTTTATTATTATTATCTGTTATTTGTGATGCTGTTTATAGTTTCTAATGGCTGAATGTGGTCATCATGCCATTTATGGGGCTCTGTCCATAATGTTTGTCATATTTTCAAACACTGTCTATATTAGAATATGTGCCTACTCCGTCCTGTCTATGGATGCTCGTATTACCATCAGCAATTCTATTTTTTTGTTAAAACCAACAAAAATGTATTAAACAAAAGACAGGTAGGAAGGACTTCCCTGATTACACAGCTTGATACTTGAGCCACAAAGCCAGGTACAACCTGAAGACAAACAAAACGGTCTGTTCACAGACTGACTTCTCCCATGATAACAGAATGTTGCGTTGAAGGAGTCTAGGGTGAAACTGCACAAATGGGACTGCCTTGAAGACACAGGCTCTAGACTACTATCAGGCCCAGAACTCTCATGAAAAAGGAGGGCCTTGGTCAACTCTTGGACTGGAGAGCTTGAATCTAAGAGAGCTTGAAGTTTTTCCAAAATATAAATAAATGGTGTCGCACTAATCAAATCTATATTACTGAACGTGCCCAATTGTGTAACAATCTCTATTCAATGTAACTGTAAATAGATCAACAATACGACAATGAAGGTGGATCGATCTGAGCCAGTGTGGTTAACCCTGCCTGTGATCAAAAAGGGTATTACTTAGGCGATCTCTGTAGACGTCTGAGGAGAAGGTGAGAGACGAGGAGTGTCATTTTCATGGGTGAAGACACTGGTTCATCATGAGTTGTCAGCTGTCACTGTTTAGCAGTGGACTGTTTTATGAATAGAAAGAACCATGCAAGTTTCTTTGCTGTGATCACATTTATATGTTGCACTTGTACATAATTGTCGAGTAGAGACCGTTTTGAAGAAGCACAGGATTCTAGTTGATTTTCACAGTAGTTGGTTTATATAACCAATAGATAGATTCAAATGGTGTAGTATTGTTGATTATTTATTTACAGTTACATTGAATAGAGATAGTTATTCACACAATCGGGCACTTTCAGTAATATAGATTGATAAGTGCAACACCATTTATTTATATTTCGTTATAAATAATCTATTTGAGTGTTTCTGCTTTGAACACATATTGGAGTGGGATTATGCAATTTATTTTTATATGAGTTATTTGGGGAATATTGAACAGTACTAATGTACTAATTTATTAGATCAACACTTTTTAATTATACATTTTATGTTAAAAAACTTTATCTATTTTAGTGTTGCTGCTGTTCACATACACTTGGTGCAGGATTTTTTTTAAATTTAAAAATGTTGGCTTGAGCTGTGTCCAGGACTAGACCCAGATACTCCAAATAAGTTGGTTCAAGCAACGATTTCTAAGGTGCAGGATCCCGCTGAGCCACTGTTACGTCTTGACAGTCAGATATGCTGTCCCACACAGCCCATGCCAACTGTTCCCTCAACAAGAAGCCATCTAAGTATACCACAATGGGGGATTCCACAAGAGCACAGCAAAGCTAATACTAGGGGCTGGCACCTTGATGAGATCCCTGAGATGCAGACAAGAGGTCAAAGGAAAAAAGCAACAAACAGGCAGGGGCCCCACAGCAAAATGTAGGAAACATTAATGTTAAAGTTATTAATGTGCACAGAAAGCCTGAAATCTTCCAGGTGAAGGAAGGCGATGTCAGATTAGCTGGATGCCATGTTAAATTTCTGTGCTCAAAGGAAGACATTTGGCGCTTTGAGATCCAAGATGGTGAAAAAGTTGTAGTAAAACTCTTAAAACTAGGGTTGCACAGATACCAAGTACAGTACTCGGTAGAAGTACGAGTACATGTACCGATACTTTTGCACTCCAAGACTAGACTAGAGAAAAATTAAAAAATTAGGAGGCAGCTGTCATTTGTAAGGAACACACGGAGCTCCTAGGATTTGTACATCTGTTTTAATGTACGATTTTGTTTTTATAAATAAAGGGATGCACAGATACCAGTTTTGCGAGTACTGGTACTTGCCGAGTACGAGTACTGATACATTTTTGTTTATTGTCATGTGACAGTTTTTCTAAAACAATGCAGACTAATGATTTCAGGACAGTGGTGGAGCACCAGAGCCAGGTCCCAGCTGCAACCGCTGCAACCCTGGTAGTTCTCATGAAAATGCCAAGTATCTGCACTGGTACTCGAAAAGTATCTGTGCATCGCTACTTAAAACTATTCTTCCACATGAAAATGGGGCAATGGCAACTTGGTTCAGAAGAACTGAGAGGGCTTGATAGAGATCTGCTATTTTATACGGTAACACAGGAAGGTTGGAGGTGAGAAACCAAGGAGGAAGCATGGAGTGAAACTCCAATTTGTAGCCCTGGGAAACCAGCTCCTGCACCCAAGCGTCAGAGCTGGAAGATGTCCAAGTGTTTGCAAATTTTAACAAAAACTGGTGGAAGAACCGATCCCCTAGTTTCAGAGTTGTTTGCACTGTGTAAAAAAACAGCTGAAACACTCTCCTTTAATATGAAAGTAATTGCAGTAGACTGACTCCTCGGTGCAAACTAATCAGTCAAGGACTGGAGTAACTTAGAATCAAACAATCTCTGTAGTCAATTACTCAGAAGCTGCTAAAGCCAAAGTCACATGGAATCTGCAGAAGAGGGAGTGGAAGCTTCTTGTGGCCTTTGAGGTCAGAGGAGTTGTACGTTATGTGGCATTTGTATGATTGAAGTTATGTCTGCAAGATATTTTTGGGGTGAACGTGGATGTATGCTGACAAGAAAATTATTTTGGCACATTTTATATAACACCCCTAACAGTCTTTATTGTGACAAACTTCCTGACTAGTTGGGCCTGTGATTAGACTATATTCAAGGTGGTGAAGCAATTTTTGATTGTACACAATGGCAACAGCTGTAGACAGTTTTTTGTCAAAATAAACCTGTTTAGTTTACTGCCACTAGATATACACAGTGGATTATTTTAGTTGATGTAAGATCAAAGGGATCATCAGACCAGCCAATCTTCTTTGTTAGTGACTGGCAGTAAACTGTATATCAAGGAGAGATTAAAACTAGGACGAAGAGATTAACAAGGACAGTCATGAAGGGAAAGGCCTAGATATACAACGTATAGAGGCATGCACATGCATTGAAGACACAGAGACGCATATATAGATAGGATATACAGGTGTGCTCAAAAGTTTGCATAACCTTGGAGAATTGGTAATATATGTACCATTTTTAAAGAAAACATGTGAGCAGGAAAAACTTTATTTCTTATTAATCATAAAACAAAAAACATGGCAATAGAAAAATTACCTGTTCTAAAAGTCTGCATACACTTAGTTAATACTGTGCATTGCCCCCTTTAGTATCAATGACAGCATGCAGTGTTTTGTAATAGTTCTCTATGAACCCCCGAATTCTTGCAGGTTGTTGTATATTAAATCTTTATTCCATTTTAACATGTAACAATTAAAACAAATTAACAAACATTTCCAACACAACTTAAATACTCCATCTCTTCCATTCGTCCGCATTTAACATATCACCCTCTGTCATTTCACCCATACAATCCGTTTGTATCACCTTACTACCTTCAATATCCCTATATTCCCAAAGAGAGATCTTCACTATCCTCCAGTACTAGATCCATATGAGAGGTCCCCCTTAAAGTTCCTTAAAATTCCCCCCCTCTCCCTTTCCCCCCCTCGTTCCTACTCCCTGTGTGCTGTATTTTCTTATGCTCCCTTTTGAGGATGCTTTATATTTGTGTATATGAAGTTATAATTCCTATCCTAATATAGGTGTGATAGTTATGTGTATATATGTGTACGTATAAACACTATTGATTTATTTATCTAGTGCTCTATAAAGTGCTGTGTCGCGTTTCTTCTACATAAGAGTTGCTAAAGGTGCCTTATGTCCCTTACGTGACATCTTTGTGTCTGTGCAATTACATGTGACAAAATCCTAAGGAAACCCCCTATCTTTCCGTGTTTGCTCCTCCTCTAATCCCCTACTCTTCACTCCCCCCTCCCTTGGGTCTAGTCCTTCAACTCCCCTCCTGTTCTCGATTCTTCCCCTTCTGACTAACCCTCCTGGGACATCCCTATATTTCTCTGTTCTCAGAGGTTTAGGTAAAGTTTGCGTAAAATGCAGCATTTGCTGATGTCTCCACCAGTCTAGGGGATATGGCCCCATCTCCTTGCCACCTGTATTACAGATATGGTCTTTAGGGCGTTATCTCTCGCTTCTCTTCCTGGTATAAAGCCCACTTGATCTGTATTTATCCATGATGCAATAAAGGGGAGTAATATATATGCTAATATTTTTGCATAAATCTTGGTGTCTACATTCATGAGGGAAATTGGACGGTAACTTGCGCATAGACTTGGATCCTTTTCTGACTTCTCAATTACCGTTATATGTGCCTTCAGCGCTTCAGTGTGCATTTTGGAGTTTTCTCCTATTGAGTTTACATATTGGCAGAATGGTTGACCCAATACATCCTGGAACCTTTTATAATACAGTAAAGTGAATCCATCTGGGCCAGGACTTCTACCTGTCGGGGTTGAGGCCACTGCCCTTTTGAATTCCTCAGGTGTAATATCTGTTTCTAGCGCATTTAACATATCTCGTGGCGTTATTGGGAGTCTTGCCTGTTTCAGGTACGTTTTAATTTTTTCTATTTTTCCCATTTCCTCCGTGGGTTTACCCTGCTCGGGGGGCCCTTTCACCTGATATAATTCTTGATAGAAATCCCGAAATGTCTCCGCGATTTCAGTTGTGGAGTGTACTATAGCCCCTGTTTTAGTTTTGACTTTAGCTATGTACGTAATGGTTTGTTTAGTTTTAAGTGCCTTTGCCAGAAATTTGCTTGGTTTATTCCCCACCTCACAATATTGTCTTTGGGTTAAATTAAACGCCCGCTTAGTATCCACCTCCAGGATTCCTTTTAATAGTTCTCTCTTCAGGGTTCATTCCCTGAGAGCTCCGGGGTTTAGGGTTAATTTATGGGTCGTCTCCAACTGTTGAATTACTTCTAATAATGTTTGTGTTGAACTCCGTCTGCTGCTAGTGCAGCATCTCTCTCGTCCCGTCCACAGTGTCCGCGAACCGTTGGTTCCTGGGCCCATAGACGCCTAATCGCCCCCGAGGCTTTGGATGCGGCCGATTTGTGGGCTCTTCTCCCCCCCATGATTGGGTTTAGTCTCGGGCAGTCGGATCCGTATATTCCGGTATCAATTCATGCAATACGGCGTAGGGGGATTTTGTCGGAGCTGCAGCTACTCACGATCTGCCGCCGCCATCACAGACAGGCTCCACCCCCCTCGAATTCTTGCAGGTTGTATAGCTGCCCATTCGTCTTGGCAAAATGCCTCTTGGTCATGCAAAGTCTTTGGTCGTCTTGCATGAACCGCATGTTTGAGATCGCCCCAGAGTGGCTCGATGATATTAAAAGGAGAACTATGGGGTTAAGGCTTTTCCCCATAGTTCTCCTTAGGGTAACGGGAGGACACAAACTAGCGTCCTCCCGTCACCCTAGGGTCAGTATACCGCAAGCTGTAGCTCGCGGTATACCGAGACGCCGCAGTATACCGCGATCTGCTGCTCGCGGTATACGGAGGTGCCGCAGCTGAAGCGGATCCCAACAATTGTGTCGGGATCCGCCCAGCTGCGTGACTGACAGCTGGCTCTGCCTATCTAGAGGCAGAGCCAGCTGTACCCGCCCCCTCTCCGTCCGTTCCGCCAGTCAGCGCTGGCGGATCGGAGCGGGGAGGGGGAATCCAACCCCTCCCGTCACGGCAGAGAGCCGTGACTGGATCGAGAGGTGAGCGAACGCTGGTATGTGTTCGCTCACCTCCCGATCTACTGAGCCGACCTGTGACAGTCTCATTGTCACAGGTCGGCTAGAACTATGAGGTGAGCGAAAAGCACTCACCTCATAGTTCTCCTTTAAGGTCAGGAGGCTGATGGTCACTCCAGAACCTTCCCCTTTTTCTGCTGTAACCACTGGAGGGTCAACTTGGCCTTGTGCTTAGGGTCATTGTCATGCTGGAAAGTCTAAGAGCGTCCCATGTACAGCTTTCAGGTTGAAGAATACAAATTGTCTGCCAGCACTTTCTGATAACATGCTGCATTCATCTTGTCATTCATTTTCACAAGATACCCGTGCCTTCAGAGCTCACCCCCCAAAAAAAACACATGCTTCACAGTGGGGATGGTATTCTTGTCGCTTGTTGACCCCTCTCCAAATATAGCGCTTATGGTTGTAACTGCAATCTTTCTTGGTCTACACCTACCATGGTATCAAGAGATGCCCAAATCTTCCACTTACATACTTACAAAGTCAGGTTGAAAAAAAGACACATGTCCATTGAGATAAACCTATAGAGATATGAAAAAAATAAATAAAAGAAGAAGAAAAGCCTAAACAGAATGATATGCCCACAATTACCCACAGTTGATCCAGAGGAAGGCAAAAAAAAAAAAACACATAAAGCATGGTTCAATTTGCTTCAACAGGGGAAAAAAATTCCTTCCTAATCCCATAAGGCAATCGGATATTCCCTGGATCAACAATCTCTGATGCTTAATATACCTATAAGAACTCAATATCCAGTAATTCTGTGCATTTAGGAGTACATCCAGATTTTTTTTTTAAACAATTAACTGAGCTAGGTGTAACTAGCTCCTGGGGGAGTCTATTCCACATTTTCACAGCTCTAACAGTGAAGAATCCTTTCCGTATGCAAGGGTTAAACCCCTTTTCCTCCAGATGCAAAAAGTGTTCTTTGCAGTGACCTTAAAGTGAATAATTTGGCACCAAGCTCACTATATGGACCATTTATACATGGTGATCATGTCACCCCTTAATCGCTTCTTCTCCAGAGAGAACACATTCAGGTCAGTTAATCTTTCCTCATAGCTGAGCTCCTCCATGCCTCTTATGAGTTTGGTCGCCCTTCGCTGCACTTTCTCCAGTTCCACAACATCCTTTTTGTGAACTGGTGCCCAAAACTGAACTGCATATTCCAGCTGAGGCCTTACTAATGCTTTGTACAGGGGCAAGATTATGTCCATCTCTGGAATGGGCCTTAACAGAAAACGGAGGCTCATGCCCCCTAATGGCATACGCCTGAGAAATCGGGTTGCAAATCCAAAGAAAATGGTGGCCGACGACGCGGCCCAACCCTTCCGAGGACCATCCGCAACAACAAAGAATCCGATTCCCGGAAGGAAGCGGTAGCATCCAAATAAACACGGAGAGCGCGAACCACATCCAAACTGTGTAGCGCCCTCTCCTTCCTGTGAACAGGCTTCGGACACAAGGAAGGCAAGACAATGTCCTCATTGAGATGAAAAGCCGAAACCACCTTAGGCAAGAAGGACGGCCGAGGCCGCAGAACCACCCTGTCCCGATGCAGGACCAGCAACGGCGACGTGCAAGACAAGGCAATCTTTTGAGAGTCAGAAGCGGAATCTCCCGCAGAGGTTCGAAAGGGGATTCCTGCAAAACCGAAAAGTGCCAGGTTCAGATTGGTATGTGAAGGTAGGCATCTTTTAAGTCTACCGTACTCATTGGGGGATAGCAAGTTTCTCACCGTGTAGATTGATTCCATACGGAATCTTTTGTAGCGAACAACTTTGTTTAGCGGTTTCAAGTTTAAAAATCAGTCTAAATTTCCTTGAAGGCTTCCTTCTCAAGAACAGATGAGAACAACAACCCAGGCCTAGTTCGCTTTCTGGCACCGGGCAGATCACCCCCTGATCCAGAAGATCTTGTAACGCAAGGATCATCACTTGGGCTTTCTCTGGATTGCTTGAAAGCTGTGTGATGAAGAATCTTGCAGGGGCTGGTTTCAACAGCTCTATTCGGTAGCCCCACTGAATCAAGTCCAGAATAAAGCTGTTGTCCGTGACCTCTCGCCACTGAGGGAGGAACCCCGAGTCTTCCCCCCACCGAGGCTCGGCAATCATTGGGATTTAGCCTGGGGTTGGCTGGGGGAAAAGAGCAAACCGCTCTTTCCCTTCCCTTTTTTGAATGCCCACTTTTTACGTTGGTCACACTTTTTCCCCCTCTTACCCGATTGAGCCCGTTGACCCCAAAAAAACTTTCTGGGTTGCTTGTTCGAAAGGGAGAACCCTTTCGAACTCAGACTCTTTGTCTGCGGACCTGTTCAAGACGGCTTCCAGTTCCTGACCGAATAGTAATTCGCCTTTGAAGTGCAAACCAGTTTGTTCTTGGAAGCAAAGTCCCCCGACCAAGTCTTCAACCATAGGGCCCTAGGGAAGAGTTGATTAGGGCTGAGGTAAGAGCTGAAAACTTGATGGCCTCTACTGAAGCGTCTGCTATGTAGGCAACCGCCTTGGAGAGGACCTGAAAGGATTTGGTGACATGCTATGTATCGGCACCGGACTCCAACAGGGAGTGAAGCTGAGCTAGCCAAACGTCGAGCGTCCTGGCAATGCAAGTAGTTGCCAATGCCGGTTTAAACCCCACTGCTGCTGCCGCCTCCCAGGCCTTTTTAAGCAGAGAGTCTACTTTTTTGTCCATGGGTTCCTTCAGGGCTCTCAGGTCTTCAAAAAACAGGTCTGACTTTTTAGAGATTTTGGAAAGGGAGGCATGCAGCTTGGGACATTTCTCCCAGATCCCACAAACTTCCTCGCTAAAAGGAAATCTCCATTTAAGGCGAGGGGAAAAATGGAGCTTCCTCTCTGGGTCAGCCCATTCTGTGAAAATGACGTCCTTCATGAACTGGTGGAGCGGGAAAGTTCTCCCCTTTTTTGACTGAAGGCCTTTATAGAGCCTATCATGCACAGAAAAATGTACTTGAAAGCTTTAAGCTCCCCTTCTTCCACAGACTCTGCCTCCTCAGAGTCAGAGAGGAGGAATCTGCCGATTTGACAGTCTAGTCTGGCACAACTCTGAGTAAATTCGGGGGTGGGGGGGGCCTGGAAGGGGGGGACCCGAAGTTGAAGGACCGGCCTGATCTTTAAGAACAGAGTGGAAAGATTGGAAAGTGGCCACTATTTCCTCCCTCATGTTGTCAAGTAGCCCCTTGAATGTTCCCGTAGATTCCTCTGCCACAAGCTTCCCCAAACACGTCTGACAACATGGATTCTTACGAGTAGCAGGTAATTTGGTGCTACAAAAGGCACATTTCTTGTATCCAGGGTGAGAGCCAGTTGGTGTAGCTAAGGACTTCTCAGGGCTTTTGGCCTGCCACAACAAGACACACAGAGTGTCATAAGTGTAACCAAGTAAGCATGTAGGTTGAGGAATGGGGGGGGGCACCCAAGTGAAATCTGGGCCCCATAAAAAAAAGGTACCCTTGCCCCTAGCTGGGACCCCATCAATAAGGGTACAGAGTAGGAAAAAGTGCCAAGCACTTGCGTACCGTAGAACCGGTTGCAGAGGGATCCCCGAGATCGGTAGGTGCAGCGGTGTCAGGAACGCAGGCTGTTCCGGACTCTGAGGCCAGCGCAGGGACGGCCCAGTCATCGGCGTCTAGTTGCCGTTCCGCAGCGCTCCTCCTCTCCTCTCACAGGCAGTGTGACGCGACGGACGAGGCCCGGCGGCGTCCCGTTGCTAGGAGACGCTCGGGTCGGGTCTCGTCTCCGGCTCCGCCCCCAACAATTGCCTCTGCCTATTTAAACTGAGGCTGAACACTTGCTCGACGTTCTAGCAAAATAGTACGTCGAGCAAGCTATTAGGAACCCTCATCTTGAGCAGAGACCCTGTGACCAGCCTCTGGAACCATTGATCCACCTGACCAGCCTCTGGAACCATTGATCCAGCGATCCAGCCTCCAGCTACCCCCAGCACCAAGGAACAGTTACACTTCCCCTGACTGGACTCTCACCAAACAGCAAGTATATCACTGCCATACTATATGCAGGGGAAGTGTTGGTACTGCCACCTTGTGGGGAAGTCTCATATTGCATCCTCTCTGCTCTTCTGCTATCTGCTTCATTATTACTGCTTAGCCATAGTTGGTGTCACCTGCATGTAACTCATATTGGGCTTAGTGAAGATAACTGGCTCTCTACTCAAACACTGCTGCACCATATACCCTGGACTGTTAATTCCTCAACCATATGAGATATGCTAGTTCGGTCCTTAGTGAAGTAACTAAGGCATCGAACTACAATTCACAACACGGCCCCAATGCTATATAATTGAGGGTGTGACTATACAACACAAATCCAACTCAATGCTCCCAGGATAAATGGTGTATGATGTGTAAGGGGTTCCGACTGCACTCACTGAATTAAAGTGTTACCGTGAACCTCCCTCCTGAACCATTTCCACTTACCTCCGCAGCTGAGATCCAACACTTGCCACCGGGCTCGCAGGAATCGTTACAAGCGGTTGTTGCCGAGTCTGCTGGCATGGTCGCTGACCAGTCTGAAGCTCCGCGCTCTGCCCTCGCTCCCCCCTTGCCGGTGTGCTGCAATGTCCACTGCCAGGTAGCCACCTTCTGCCTCTCTGGGTGCGGATTATAGCGTGGCAGAACGGAGGATTTCCGGTTATTGGCCGGACCGGAAGTGCGTCATCGCATCGGACGTCACTTCCTGTGTCACAATCTTCCGGCCCGCTGTCCTGCCCTCTGTCTCCCTCGAGTCGTGCTAGTGGGCACATCTCTGTCCCTGGTGCAGGATTCTCCAGCGTCATTGCACAAGGTAACTCCGCCTCCCAGCTGTACCCTTGGTGGGCTCTGACCGCGCTGCAGCATCGACTCCGGCCGCAGCAGGTAAGGAGGATATGTGGGGGAGAAAGAGCAGTAGCCGGGCGCACTGCCTTCATGCCGCGGGAAGGGACCTCTCGCCCATTGTTCTGGGACAGAGCCCAGCCTCCCCGCGGCGGCCGAGGTGAGCAACATAAGGGTCATTGGGGGATCGCTCCAGGATACATCCGTACCTTACCCCTGCCCATGTCGGGCGCAGACCGTCCAGAGTCCCTCCGTTTAGGCAGGTGTTTCCCCAAGGAAGGCAGCAATCGCAGGCTGGTTGGGGAAAAAGCCGCTGAGTCGACACGGCGAGAGGATGGTTGCCGCTCTTAAGAGGGAAACCTCAAGGCCAATTTTACCCGAAGGCAGGACCGGATGGGGACTGCCCCAGGGTGCTGCTCCAGTATCCCCATGCCTGCTGGCCCCACAGAAGGGGATACCTTGCACAGTAGGCCCCTGCAACTTGCACGCAGGCCTGTACAGAAAAAGACAAACATGACGGTGCTCCTGTTAGGCCGAGGAAATACAAATAACTGAGGCATGCTAGTCCTAAGCGCCTTTTTATTTGGTGTGTATGATGGGTTTCCTGTTTCAGGTGGGAGGAGACTCTCTCTCAGATGCTGTCCTGGAAGATTACTTGGGAAAAATCTAATTTAATATTTTTAGGTATTGAAGCCAGTAAAGCACTGCAACTGTGATAAGTGGATTGCAGGTTTAATGCTCTGGCTCCTGTATATTTCCCATCCCGTCCCTGTCTGTACCAAAGTATGGACATTCAACAACATGGGCCGGTGGAAGAATGAATTGACTACAGTTGCGTTGACATCAATGCACTTGTACTCCATTGAGAACTACAAGTCCCTTGGCCACAGTGGCTGATAGGTCTAGCAGTTTCTCCATTCACAGATCCTGTCAAAGGATATGTGAATTGATGGCATGGCTGTGTGGGTAAAGCCACAAACATTTTCAAAAAAAGTCTCTGGGGAGGAGAACCCTGTGATTCAGGTAAGGGAGGGACTGAAGAGGTTGCTATGTGAGCATGTTTTATGTTACACCCAGAATATGGGTGTAACATGGTCAGAAAGCTAAACTTTTAAGTCTCATGAACAGAATAGAAAATGATGAACTGGATTATGGATGGGATTTACTTGACCTGCCAATGATAGTGGTTCAAAGGACAGTGTGTGTGGGTTTGAATTAAAAATGAATGTTCCCGTGTAGGTGGGGGGTCCTTCCATATCCACCTACACATTATCTATGTTCCCTTCCCCTATCCCAGCGGTTCTCAACCTTTCCAGTGCCGTGACCCTGTGATAAAAGTGCCCAAGTTGTGGTGACCCCCAACAGTAAAATTATTTTCGTTGCTCCTTCATCGCTGTAATTTTGCTACCGTTAGGAATCGAAATATAAATATCTGATATGC
The DNA here is from genome assembly GCF_000935625.1 of Nanorana parkeri. Lineage (NCBI taxonomy): Eukaryota > Metazoa > Chordata > Amphibia > Anura > Dicroglossidae > Nanorana > Nanorana parkeri. The sequence continues at coordinate 32,363 of NW_017308624.1, read as the reverse complement.
AGGATGTATTTTCATTCTTACAAATTCAACATAATTAAAGCGTCGTAATTAATCCCAAAAACAATATGTAATAAATATTGTGTAAGATTCATTTCTAATTAACATATAAGTTACAAATGAATAAAATGTTTACGACTTACCTTTACTTTGTATTCATTGTGTATTTAACCGTATTCAATTGAATAATCATGTGAAAACAAAGTAACAACGGTAACAGTCTTAATGTAATAACAGTAAACTACATTGCTACAAAATTGTTGCAAAAACACGCATCAAAAAACTAAGCTTACTAAAGCGTCAGTGCGAAGGCTGAGGTTGCTTCTTTCTCACCAAATCAGAAATTCTCGGGGCAGTCTTTGCAAGAGCACAGCGAAGATCATCTTCTGCAACAAGTCTACTTCTATATTTAGACTTGATAACCAACAAGCTTGAAAAGCTTGTTGGTTATCAAGATATGTTGTTGGAAATGGAAGAAGGCGCAACACAATCTCGAACAGAACAGGATATGACCGCAAAAACTTGATCCAGAATTTATTAACTGACATCGAAGAGAAATCATTTTTTGCTACATCGCTGGTAATGAGTTCAATTAACTCCTCTTGTGCTTTCATAGGCCTGGTTCACACCTGAAGTTTTGTATATGCGCGTACAACACGCGTTTTCCCCGGCGTTTTTGTACATTAGAAACGCGCGACGCACACGCGTTTTTTAGCATTTGGAGCGACAACAGAGGTGTCCAATGAAAGAATTCCGGTCTTTCCGCACGCGTCCAATGAAAAAGACTTCCTGAGACGCAGCATTTCCTTTTCCTGTATGCAAAAGACCGTGTGGTGTGTGTGTGCAGTGTCTTTTGTATAGGAGAGTTGCGATTTGTGATTGATTTTTCAGTGATTATGGAGCTAGGCAAACGGAGACGGACTGCAGCAGTCGTTGCAGAGGTGCGGTTGTTCCGATTGAGCAGAAGGAGAGATAGCAGGCGGTTCTGGGTCCATCCAGTCATAGCGAACCGTGAAGAAAGAGGCCAGTTTTGGGCCATGTATGAGACACTCCGTGGACATGAGAAGTTCTTCACCTACACCCACATGTCCATAAATAGGTTAGTACATAAACAATTGTTAGTGCTTATTGTTGTTCTGTCCCATGTAAGTGGCATCATCGATTTTAATGGAATATATGTATATGTTGTTCATGTATTTATATTGCTAATTGCTAGTATTGACCACAAACCTTTATATATATATTACAGTTTTGATGAGCTGCTCGGATTGTTGGCTGTCCAGTTGGAGCGTCAGGACACCTTCATGCGAGACAGCATTCCACCACCGGAAAGATTAATTATTACTTTGCGGTAAGTTCACTACATCACTCCTTTGTAGAATTGTAGACCAATTAAATATTGGCGTAAAGAAGCATAAATAGAGTTAGATATGATTAAATGTGTGCTCTGTGATTTTCAGCGGGTCTAGGTATGAAATTATTTATGTGTACTAATTTATAAATATAAATTAGTGCATATCAAATCACCAATTTCATATATACACTCACATGGCGAATTTGTCATGCAGCGAGCTGGGAACTACAATAAGGTGAGCAATATGCAAGCTGACAGAACTGTTTTGCTAAAACGCAGCATGATGAGAATCAGTTTACGCTGCCAAACCAGTGCAAGAGCAAGGTAGGAACAGGGCACATGTAGTGGAAAAACAAGAACAGCTATTTTCAGATCTGTGATATACACCGGTTTGCGGAACTACAAATAACAGATGAACGCTGATCTGTGGCAATACTGTCATTACCCCCCTCCTTAAATAAATTATAAGCTGTCTTCAAGTGTTATTTAATTGTAATTGTATATTAATGCTCTGTGTGTTGTGCCTTTTGCTGTAGTGCCCTGTGCGTTGTGCTGTTCTAACCTAGGTGTCTTTGTGATATGCATGCTGACGTATGTTATGTGTGAACCTCCTCCATATGTTTAACACAACCTTTTATATAACCAAATCCTAAACATAGTTTAAAACTTCATCTTAAACCCTAAAAAAAAAAAAACACACAACCTCATTGAAAATTGTCCTAAAATTTTACTATAAATAAAAACCATCAGACAAAGGCATAAAACATTTCTCCTGCTCAACCGGGTAGGAGAAGAAACTGAAAACGGTGCCTATAATCAAACATGGAAATACGGAATTTTCAAGGCCAAATTTATAAATTTTGGTAATTTGGGAGCGCACAGTTAGGCTTGTACATCTGCATGTCCTCCCTCATTCCACGTGTGGAATAGCCAACTGGTTGTTGTGTGTTGGAGCTATGTGCCAGGCTGGTGGAGGGATAAACATATGGGGAATGTGGGCGTGGGTGCCATGTTTCTGGGTGGTGCTGATGCTGCATGGGTGTGTGTGGGTATGCTTGTGAGGCGTGCGTGTGCATGTGTTGGACATGTTGAGGTGGTTGTCGAATGGGTGGGGCAGGTATGGGTGCAGTGGCATGTGGTGTAGAGTCATCCGGGAAAAGTTCGGAGTCAAGGACTCTGTTGAGTGTTTCCGTACTGCCGTCTGTCTTCGTAAAGGCACCATTTTCAGTTTGGCCTCCAAGCTGAGCAGGTAATGAGCCTCGCCTGACAGCGTGGGGACAGGATGAGCCATGGAGTCCAGGACATCAGTCTGTCCTCCACCCTTTCCATTCTCTGGCGTCGTGGCCTGAGCACGCTACGCCTGCGTACAATGATCCTGGATGTTGGGGCAGAGGTGGTGTGCTGCTTGGTGGGGGTGGGCTCAGTGGTCCTGGGGATAAGGAAGGCTCAGTAGGTGATGTGGCCGATTCCACCTGCTCCTCTTCAGTCCTGTCAGTTTCCCAGCTACTCTCGGTGCTGTAAAGAGTTATAAACAATACATAAGTATTTGCTATATATTATTCTATGCATGTAAATTGACGTGACTTACCTTCGCATTTCAAGACATGGAATCAGAAATGCCAGCTGCTCCGCATGAATGTAGCGGTATGGGGGACACTGGCAGCCGAGCCACTACAGTGCTCCCGTTGCTTTCTACGGTGTCACGTAAAGGCGTCCTTCATGCTCTTCCACTTTGTTTTTAGGATATTGACTGTGGAAACAAAATGTAAACATGAACTAATTAAATTCTTGCTTTTATCATTCATTAGGTATTTAGCGACTGGACAGTCGTTGGCTAATCTGCATTTCGCTTTCATGATCGGGAAATCGACTGCGAGCGTCGTGATCAAGGAAACATGCATTGCAATATGGGAGGTCCTGCATGATGTAGTAATGGCGAAACCCACCAAAGAGGAGTGGCTTCAGATATCTGGATTGTTTGCCACATCCTGCAATTTCCCTAACTGCATTGGAGCCATAGATGGCAAACATATCCGGATTGTCAAACCAATTGGCAGTGGCAGCTGTTTTTTTAAAATAAAAAAAAACAAATTGGTTCTATTTGCGGTAGCAGATTCCAATTACTGCTTCCGCTATATTGATGTTGGATCATACGGCAGCAGCTCGGATTCTGCGTTATTTGCACATTCCCAATTCGGACTGAGGTTGAGACGCGGGGATCTTGACCTCCCGGGGAACACCGCGCTGCCTGGTACTGCTCAATCTGCATACTCTCCAATAAATGGCGCTTCCTGCACTCGCCAATAAATCTCAAAATTGAAAATGCCATCTCTGCGGTAAGGGCAGCTTGTGCCCTTCACAATTTTGTGCGTTGCAGAGATGGGTTTAATTTTGACGATTCATTGGCGCATTGCATGGAGAGTAGCCATTGCAGCGCCAGCCGTGGTACAACGAATGGTGGCAGCATTCGTGACGGATTTGCTGCATACTTCATGTCACCTGAGGGGGAGGTGTCATTGCAGATGCAAGCGATTCAGTCTTGATTCCCCTCCAAAAATTAACAATTATTTTCCCTTGATCCGATACCAATAAATTATATTTGAATTGAAAACAGACTTGAGTATTGTTTTTCATAAATAGCTGCACGCAAGTCACATGCAAACACTTCACGCAAGTCAAATGTAAGCAATGCATGCACTTCACATTAACACACTTCATGCACGCATGTTACATGTAAAGACTGCACGCATCTGACATTAAAACACTGCACGCCTGTCACATAAAAGCACTGCACGCCTGTCACATAAAAGCACTGCACGCCTGCCACATTAAAACACTGCACGCATGCCACATTAAAACACTGCACGCATGCCACATTAAAACACTGCACGCATGCCACATTAAAACACTGCACGCATGCCACATTAAAACACTGCACGCATGCCACATAAAAATACTGCACTCATGACAAAAACACTGCACGCATGACAAAAACACTGCATGCATGTCACATTAAAATACTGCACGCACGGGACATAGAAATACTGCACGCTTGTGACATAAAAACACTGCACGCATGTCACATTAAAATACTGCACGCATGGGACATAAAAACACTGCACGCATGTCACATTAAAATACTGCACGCATGTCACATTAAAATACTGCACGCCTGTCACATAACAGCACTGCACGCAAGTCACATGAAAACAATGCGCACATGTCAGTACACACTGCATGCATTCTGCATGAAAACATAGCAGACATGCACGCATGTTACACGGAAATACTGAACACAAGTCATATGCAAACAATGCACGCATGACGCATTACAACAGTGCATGCATTCTGCAAGAAAATATTCAACACATAAAAACATTGCTGACATGTACCTTTTGCTTCTTTAACTTGTTTGGAGAAGGTTTCCCAATCAGGCCACGTTGCATCTCCAATCTCTTGCCAGGCATGTTGCCCGATTCTCTGATTCTTGTAATTGGCATGTCTCATGTCATAGAGACATGGTCTCGCCTGCACCAGCCGTATGAATGCCTCAGAATCCAGCAGGCCACATGCACTGGAATCCTCCATCTTGTTCAACTTCTTCACCCAACAACTGTGTCTGCAAGATGGGAGTTGTCTGTAGCCATGTTTGGAACGCGCGTTCTATGCGCGATTTCTGCTACCAAAAACACGCAAACACATTTAAGCCCGTTCCCGTCGAAGTCTATGGGCGCGAACGCGCTACAAAACGGCCCAATACGCCGCAAAGAAGCTCCTGTACCTTTTCCGGCGTAGGCCGTTTTGTACCGTGTTCGGAAGGGCGGAAATACGGCAAGGTGTGAACCAGACCCATTGAATACAATGGGATTTAGATGTTTGAGCGTTTTGTAGAGCGTTCGTCGAGCGTTGAACGCGCTACAAAACGTTCAGGTGTGAACCAGGCCTTAGGAACATCTTTGACTGTGAATGGACTTCTAGCAAGTGCAAACGGGGTGTCAGGTAAATTTGTAAAGTGTGATGAAATTTCGTTCACAAGCATTTGCAAGTGTTCTTTGACAGAAATTATCATAGCAATCCTTTTATCAAGTTCAACGTCATTTTCCTGAAAGAAAGCAGATAAGTTGGGCAACATGTAAATTCTATTTTCGTCAATTTTTTGTTGCCAAAGTTGAAGTTTGATTTGGAATGATCGGATCTTTTCAGACAAATCGAGGCATGTTGCATTTGGTCCTTGAAGTGATAAATTTAACTCGAAGATTGCAAAGATGTCAACCAAGTAAGCTATTTTCTGCAGTTCATTTTCATCACTGAAAAGTGCTTCGAACTGCGGTTTTGCTTTCGCATTAAAAAACGTTTTTAGTTCATCACGAAGATCAAAAAACACGTTTTAAAACTTTTCCTCTCGACAACCATCTCACATCAGTGTGAAATAGCAGAACATTATTGGACGCATCCAACTCATTACAAAGTTTTGAAAACAATCGACTGTTTAAAGCACTCGCTTTTACAAAATTGATGACAAAATTGTTTTTAAAATACTGGGCATCCTTGCCGGCAAAGCTTGGATGCTTGCTATCAAAATTACGTTTGTTTGTTGGGCTTCATAGATTCGGCCGATAGAACTTCATTACAAATAACGCATTGTGGTTTCTCAATTCCTGCTGCAACTATTGAAGTAAAACCATACTTTAAAAAATCGTCGCTATATTGTCTTTTATCGTTCTTCTCTCCATGTTCCATTATCACGGGCCCGCTAATGAAAATATTATATTAGAATAGCTTCAATAGAATGGACTGTAAAACGTTTGTTTATGCTTTAATTAGAACCGGATGTGATTTCAATCATGTCATGAAGTGCGTATGTCCCAGCAACGGCGGTATGTAACAAAGCGTACGCTGTATGGTGTACCGTAATATAAACAAATAAAAATAGTAATGTTACAGAATCGAAACGTTTGAAATCATTATGATTAAATTGTCTGCCAACATCGAATTATAAATATAGCTATGGCAAGAAACTACTAACTACCAGTGGAAAAAAATGTGTACAATTACAAGTTTTAAAGATTAGAATAGACAAAAAAAAACAAAAATTTATGATGGTTTTAGGCGACCCCTGGCAAATCGTCATTCGACCCCCAGGTTGAGAATCGCTGCACTGTCACGTTCATTTAGTATTTATTTTACTTGTAAATCCCTATTTGTAAATAAACCAAAACCTTATTGTAAAGAACCAGTTGTCCAAAACAGATTACATACACTAATATATAACTACATAAAGTATAAAACTGTCAATTGCTTAGATATCTATAGATAGATAGATAGATAGATATCTATAGATAGATAGATATCTATCTATAGATAGATGGATATCTATAGATATATATCTAGATATATATCTATATATATCTAGATATATATCTAGATATATATATCTAGA
>NW_017308624.1:0-25323 GCF_000935625.1 Nanorana parkeri | reverse complement strand
AATGCCCAGGTTTTGGAATGGAACGTCCAAGCTCTTATATGTGTAATGATCAGGTGTCCACATAGTATACCATAATCAGTAAAGTTCAGTTAACAAATTAACATATTTCATTAAAATGGCCAGTTTAGGTTATCCCTACAAATTACCAACTTAACCTTGTATTCAGCACTCAGAATAAATGACACAAGCTAAGGTTTGAGCAAGGGGCTAATAATTAACAATCAAACCCAGATGACAGGCCAGGTTTATAACCTAAATGACAGCAGGGATCACAAATCAGGATTCCAAGCCACCAAAAGAAAGTGTTGGCTGAGGGAAATCTTCAGAATACAAAGTAGAAACAGATTTACCATGTCAAAGCCAAATAAACCCTGCGTTTACCTTATCTGGAAGTACACAGGCAAATTCCATCTGTTGTTAAAACTGTGGTAAGAGGCATGAGCACGCAACCTCTTCACACTTGCTTGGGACCCACATTGGCGTTCAAAATTCCTCAGAAAATCCATGCTAACAGTGTATTTCTGGGGAAATATAGGAGGAAAAAAAAAAGTTGTGTAGATGTGAAACAAACAACATTACATTAACATGTTAAACCTTATATGAGATTTTAGTAACTGGGTTTACAAACACTTTATCAAATTTTAAATCAAACTCTCTGTACTAAAATAATAAAAACAGACACAAAATTAAAAAGGGGTCAGAAAGCAGGAAGAGGTCAATTGCAAGTAAAATGCACCAAATCAAAAACCTGTGAATGATGTCAGAAGCCTTTCAAACCCATTTGATATGCAAGCAGAATCAAAAGCAAAAGAAATTTACCATCAATACAGGACTTTATACTATTTATGTACTCTGTGGGGTGCACAATAATCCACTAGATGGCAGCCACATTCCCTTTGTTGATTAATTGGCGATAGAAGCGGGATTTTTTTTTTAACAATCACAATTAAGGTAAGATAAGTGATGTTAATAAGGAAACAAAAAGGTTGGAGCTTGCAGTGGTGACTACTTTACAACATACACAGGGACCATGGGGAACAAAAGTTACCACCCTGCAGAAGGAAGGTCAGCGACAGCAGAAATTCAGACATGATTTGAGGATCTACAGCTGAGTGATGCACAAATAAGGCAGATTTGTGTTAACAGTTGGGGTACTTGAATGCATTTTTAAGATTCAACTCCTGAGTTTACTGTCACTTTAATGATCTCATGATCATACCAATGCATAATGGCCATTTGAGAGCATAATTCATGAAGCTATTGAATAGCTAGGAGGAGTTACTCATATTCAGTTTGCCTCTTTCATGCTTTTTGTAAACCAGTTGTCCTTTCTTTTCAAAATATGCACCTCACCATTCATGAAAGAATATTCCTCCTTAAGTTGTAGGAAGACTGCTGAGTTATGACCTTCAGAGCTTGCTCCCCTATGTTCATGGGTTGTTTTGCCTCCCTGGTGTACATTTCTTTGTATTCTCTACACTTGACTGTTCATACCAGGTTACTTAGCTTTTGTTGGAGAGTTAGGTCTTGTGTATATACTGTACAATCTTCTAATTGTGCTGTTGAGCTTGAATAACACCTGCAGTTTTGAATTTAGAGGCAGCACATTCTCTACATTCTGCATTGACGAATAACTTTTATATGTAGAAAGGTGCTTTCTTTTCCCAAGGCACGTATTTCAAAAGGACAACAGTCAGAATACGTTTTTTAAAAAACAAAACAAATGCCAGATTGTGGCCCCCAGTAAATTGAACAAAAACTCTCAAAGAACAACAGATTATTAAATAGAGCTATGTCTAGATTGAAAATATTTCAGGGGGAAAAGTGCATGCCCATAGCATTCGCCAGTTTATAAGTTGTTCCAATACCTACATGATTTACTGTCTGTCTATGTAGATTAATATTATATGTAGGCAGGACCATAAGAGTGTAACATACTTGATTCAGAAAAAAAGAAAAAAGGATCCATAGATCACAGCCAATGTAGAAACATAATAATAGAACATAATTACGATTCCACTAGCCTTAGATGACATGTCTGTGCTGCAACTAATACTAGTTCCCCAGGGTATATAAGTAAGGAAGTTGGGATCAGTACAGTCCTGTAAACATTGCGTTTCTGTTCCCTTGTCAACATTAATGCACCATTTCCTTAAAGCAACTAAAATGAAGCTGAGCTGAGGGGTGTGTGTGTGTGTGTGTGTATTTATTTATTTTTAAACCGAGTTACTTAAATGTTTAAAGGTTTTGCAATACTTTTGGCCAATTACCAGAAAATAAAGGTTTCTCTGCAAACATGACATACTGTTTACTGATTGATCGTGTACACTGTTTTATTATTTTTCCATTCCGTCACATATTCAAAAGTTAAAGCCTTAGATATAAGCTGTGAGCAAGTAAAAAATACCTGATGAAATATTTCAGGATTTCCTGGGTTAAATAGCGATGGCAACTTTCCCTCTAATCCACGTGCAATTTCTGGCCAAACAGAATTGACTAAGAAGTCATATCCCGGTACCATATCAGCTTTTTCACTAACAAAAAAAAAACAAAACACCAAAACAAGGGAATACTTAATTTGCTCAAGTTTGTAAAGTTTCACACATTCTGACACATATTCTAAGGGTGTTTCATCATCTAGCAGAAAAAACATCTAGAATTACAATTTATTTTTTTTTGGCTGGAGAAGAGCTGAAACCCGTCATATTTTTTTAATGGTCTGTTTCCCTGCTTGGAGGATTCACCCCATTTGCCTGGTGAAGAGAGAAATGGGGAAAAACATTTTTTTTTAATAGCCACCACCAGAAGAAGAGGTAAGGGAAAATCTTTTAATGGGGGCACCTGTTGCATTGACGGCTGTCTGGGAAGGAATTTCCCCTCATATGGAAATAAGTGAAAATCTCTTCAAAGAAGAACTGAAGGAAAATTTTTCTAAAAGTACAGCAAACAGCCCAAAAAACTGAAAAGGGTTTTTAACCATTCCTTGGCTTTGGATACACGTTAGAGTAACAATATTGGTCGTTATGCTAGCATTAGTCTAACCTATATCAGCCATAAAGTTTATCCCAGTAGAATTCTTTGGTACACAGGACCTTTAGGTACCACCCCCAGTCACTTAACTGTCAAATAAAAGACTTTGCTGCACATTGAGGCTCCAGTATTTGAATTGTTGGAGCCAAGGAGCATAGGAATTTCCAAATGCTCCTCAGGTCCATTTAGTGGCCATAATGCAGTGTCAATCTAAAAGTTGGAGGTATAAATACACCCTGTAGTCAAAACCACAGCCTAGAGCAGGGTTAGCCAAACTCTGGCCCTCCAGCTGTGGTGAAACTACAAATCCCATGATGCATCTCTCGGGGAGTCATGTCTGTGGCTGTGAGAATCTTGCAATGCCTCATGGGATTTGTAGTTCCACCACAGCTGGAGGGCCAGAGTTTGGCTACCCCTGGCCTAGAGGAAGCAATCTACCAAAACATAATTACTGTAAAAGAAAGGCATCAGTAAGAGAAGCAAACAGTAACTCTGAAACAGCTGAAAAAGATCTGCAGTTCACACGAAGGTTTCAATAATCTAAGCTTTAGGAAAGTATGAGAACAAAACATTTGCTTAAAAAAAAACCATATCAAATTCTTATTGATCTCTGCTAAAAAGATATCTGGGAGACACAGGAAACATTGGGGACTTTGGTCTGATACGTACAAAACCAAACTTTTTAGCATTAGTGAAGTATCGGAAATTCATCTGTTATCACCCTGAGACTGTTCTGCACCAAGATGAAACATGCCGGTGGTAACATTATATTGAATGATGCATTGAATCAGCAGACACATGCAAACTGGTCAGGTTTAAAGAAGAACTCCAGGAATAAAGAAAATAAAAAAAGTACCTTTCTATTAGGTCTTCCCCCACATTAAACAGGTTAATTCCCCTTTTTTGGGGGGAGGTGGGCACTTAACCCTTTCCCTGCCAAGGACGCATGGCATACGGAGGAACAAAAGTGTTCCCGGCTGGCCAAGGACTTATACCGTACGGACCTGTCATTTACAGTTCTGCTATAAGCTCATGATCGCTTTAGTGACCATGAGCTTATACTAGAACTGTTCCCCGGACTGTCCCCTTCGAATTAATAGCGCTCATCAGCGGCTTGCAAGACTTGAAGGGTCTGTGACAGCGGGGATCCAATGAAAATTGGCCGGCGGGGGGTGCGCAATCCAGGATGGCCGAGCGGTGTTCTGATCGGAGCTGTTGTCATCCTGTGAGTTTTCGGATGACAGCGGCTCCTAATTAAATATAGGCCTGTATCATTTTATCACAACACAAACACCAACACAGCGTAAAAACAATTTTTAACATATGTCACTTATTTACAGTTTTGCGTACCTTCATTTTTTTTTTACCGGTTCGCAAAAAAGCGCAATTACAAATTTGCAAATATTTGTTCTTTAACAACTCAATACAGTTTTATCTTTTAGATTGTCAGAAAATAATTATTTTTGTGCACGGACCTGGTAAAACTTGAAAAATGTGGAAAGACCAGGTGGCAGCCTTTAAAATATGGCAGACAGAGGCCTGATGCTGAAATACCAACAAGTACTCACAACCCTAGTGAAATCAGACATGAAAAGGGGGGGGGGAGTGGCCTGATACCCGAGGCTATAAGCTTGCACAATCTGTCTGAGCCACATCAAAATGAGGCCCATACAAAATGATAAGATAATCTGTCTTGTGGCATGCATAAGTGGCAGATAGATATACTCAAACAGCTTGAACAACACCTATACAGTTTTTTTTTGAGGAGGAGCAGGTGGTCAACACTGTCAAAAGCAGCAGAAAAGTCTAATAGCAAGAGTAAGGAGTAGTGGCCATTGTTTTTAGCTGTTAGTAATTAGTGAGTATTAGGAGGGCGGTTTCAGTGGGGTGTAGAGGGCAAAAGCCGGACTGTAAGGGGTCCAGAAAGTTATCAGCGAGGTGGAGGCTAAGGCGGATGTACATAAGGCGTTCTAGGAGTTTGGAGATGAATGGGAGTAAGGAGATTGGTCTGAGATTGTTGAGGTTGGTAGGGTCCAGTGAGGCTTTCTTGGGTATTGGAGTGACTAGTGCATGTTTTAGAGGGGAGGGAAAGATGCCAGTAGAGAGTGAAAGATTAAAAATGTGAGTAAGAGTGTAGGATAGAGTAAGAAGGTGACCGAAGTAGTGTTGAGGGAACTGGGTCCAGGAGGCAAGTGGTGAGGAGGGTGTCAGAGAAAAGCTTTTGTAACCTCCTCTGTGGCGACAGCAATGATCTGCAGTGGCTTTATTTGGGATGGTGGCCTGCTAAAATAGTGCATTTGCCTGCCTGCAGAGGTGAGAAGAGAAAGTTGGAGAAAGGGGGGTTATTCAAAGTGCAGATCAGAGGGCACTTCGTTTGAGCAGAATTTATGGTTAGAAAGACATGAAGCAGGCATGTAAATAAAGCTATCCCTTAAAACATCAGACATAAACAGACTCTGATAATAATTACAATAAAAAACAAAAACAGAGCGCCTCCATAGTGTAAAGCAGGGCTCAAAATTTCCACTCGCCCCCTCGCAATTGGCGAGTGAAAATTGCGTGGGGCGAGTGGATGGGGCACAGAAGATGGGACCATGGGAGACACGGCCCCGGCCAGCGGAGGCTCCAGCAAGATGCTTCGGTGGCTGGAGGAAGAAGAGGCATGTCCTGAAAGCAGGCTGGGGAGCTGCAGGTAAGAGGAGCAGCATGTGTGCAGGGAAAGGGACCCTCCACAGCCCACCTTAGAGTCTCTGTGCATTATTTTATTGGGTGCAAAAACTGGTTTGGTATTTAGAAGTGGTATCATTCTTTTTCTTATTATTGGTCTTTTTTAGGGGAGGGGGCACTAGGTGTTTTTCAAAAGCCTCATTGATGACACTTTGATTATACCCCTTATCACGGAATTTTTCCTTCAAGATCTCTCCTTGTTTGGCATAATCTGAATCCTGGGTACAGGTCCTTCTAAGTCTTCAAAATTGCCCGTCTGGTACATTTTTTTATCCATCTGGGGTGATGGCTACTTCTTGCATGTAAGTAGGAGTTACCTGCAGAAGGCTTAAATTGCGTCTTTGAAACTATTTCCCCTCTTGGATCCACACTTAACTCCAAATCAAGGAATACTAGAAGGTTCTTATCTACCACATATGTAAAATCCAGTTGGAAGGGATTTTTTCTACAATACTCTACAAATTCCAATAAGGTGGTCTCGGTACCTTCCCAAATAATAATAATAATATTGTCGATGTAACGAGCAAACAGGACAAGGTGCTTGCCAAATGGATTATTTGTCCAAATATATTGGTGTTCCCTCCATGCCATGACGGTTGGAGAAAATAGTCAATATAGCTGGCCAGATTGTACGTAAGACTATCCATGCCAGCTATAATCGGCCTGCCCGGGGGCAAAGTTGGATTTTTGTGGTTTTTAGGTATATGATAGAAATACGGTACACAAGGGTGACCAACGGATAGGAACTGAAATTGATATGGAGAGTACACCAGTGTCCTTAGCTTCCTTAAGTAGGATATTGAGTTGTCCCTTATATTCGATTGTGGGATCACTAGCTAGTTTGACATAAGTGGACAACAGTCTGTGTGCCTCTCTTACATAGTCTTTGCGGTCCTGAATTACCAGGCATCCTCCCTTATCTGCTTGTTTTATTACCAAATCGTGATTTTTCCTGAGATCTTGTAACGCTTTCACTTCTTCTGGACTCAAGATTTGGGCCTAAAATGTGTGTGGGAAATATCTGGGTCATAACAATTGGCGGCCTCTAGATTAAACTCCTCACCATCGCATAGTTCCCCCAAAAGGGCCAGATTTGGGTCTTCAAATGTAGTTTCGATCTCTGGACAATTATTAACCAGTGTAGGGGGGGGTTTTTTTCATCTTTAATAAGAAAATGGCGATGTAGCGTCAATTTCCTAGTAAACCTGTGCAAATCTATAAATAACTCAAAATCATTGGGCCCAGATGATGGGGCAAAGCTTAACCCTTTTTGGAGGATGGCAATCTCACTCTGCTGAAGTAAATGACTTGAAAGGTTAAAAATCTTAATGGTACTATAAGTGGTGCTGGTTGTGATAGTTAAAAGCTTGTTCTTCCTTTTTTGTTTAACCTGTTGTCCTGCTCTGCATCCTCTCCTTCTCTCCCGGGTGTTCTTTTTATTTTCACTTTTGGTGTCCTGGGATCCGACAAAAAATTAATATTTGGGTGAATATCGTTCACTCCCCCCTCTAATGTATTAGAGGCTGCTGGACCATTGTGTTTCGGTTTAGTTCCAACTCTTTCCCATTCTACTAGACCTTCCCCTTGTTTTGTACCCTGGGGATGAAGATGACTCTGGAAAGGTATGGATGAATCTTCAACTACAGAATTTTGTGAAAGAATGGTAGAAAGGTTTCGGGATCTAGATTCCATAGAATAAGAATTCTGTGCTAGTCCCTCTTTCTGATGGATGTAGATCTCTGACCTTTTTCCCGCCCGACCTTCTATAACCGGAGTCCGATCATGGAAAACAGGCTTTTTGGGACCTCTGGGTCTATGGAATAGGGAATCCCTAGGGGGATCATTTTTGGTAATAGGGGTCCGAATATACCATGGATGACTGGTTGTGCGGCCCCTTTTAGCAAAGTGTCCCCGCAAATCTGTGGGTTTTGGACCATATATCTGACTGGGAGGGAATTTGCCCCAGCCACACGAGGGGACTCATACGCAAGCATACACATCCAGAGTAACATGCATACACGCAATGTGTTGAACTTGATGGACCCGTGTCTTTATTCAGCCTCAAATACTATGTAACTCAGTTCTATCTAATTCGCATGCCATGGGCCATGCTCAATTTAACCACCCTATGTATGTGATTATCTTAGTAAAAAGTTTCACCCTGTAATAAGGGTATGCCAGGTGTGCACTCAGCTTTAGGTGATGGTCCATGCAAATGCCAGGGCACAAAGAACAAATAATTACATTTAAATAATCATGCAAAACCAAATACTGTATGTTTGCGTTTCATAAAATTTACTTAAAAATTTACCTTGAAATGGCTCCACCTGTCACCTCCCTCAGAAGTCGACAATGATGAGGAACAAACTCCAGAAGTTTATTATACATAACCTGTAATCCGTTGGGATGGGACTGCACATACTGCTCCACTATAACCTGTAAATATTAATAAAAGCTTTAATTTTTTTTGAGTGGTTGCATGTTTATTCAGTATCAAATACATGTAAACTTACTATGCTGTAGGCATTTAGGACTGTAAGGGCTTGTTCACACCATATACAGCGTGTTCCTGTGCGGTTAGCTGCTTGAACACACTGAATCGCATCCCCGGCCGGCTTCCTGCATTCAGGGGCAGGAGGGGGCATAGGGGTGCATTCAAGTCAATGGCACCCCAGCCACGCTTGATCATCCGCACCAGAACGCGTGGCACATCAATGCCTGCATTCTGGTGAAGTGCAATCTGAACAAATAGTGCATGCAGCATTTGTTCGGATCGCACTGGACCGAAACGCAGGCATTGTTGTGCCACGCATTCTGGTGCGGCCGATCACACTGTGGGCGGGGGGCGTGGTTGGGGTGCCATTGACTTCAATGCACCACCAAGCCCCCTCCCGCCTCCGAAAGCAGGATGGCGGCTGGCATGCGATACAGTGCATTCCAGCAGCTAACCGCGCTGGAAAACGCTATATATGGTTTGAACAAGCCCTCAAACAGCAAATATATTAAAGCTGTGGCAATTTACACCTAAGGGCCCAGTCGCACCATATCCAGTGTGTTCTGGTATGATTCATGGCTGGAACACACTGGATCGCAGAAATCAAGCTTGGGCCACGTTCTGGTGCGGGAGGGGGCGTGTGGTGCCATTTATGTCAATCACCCGCACCAGAACGCGAGGTACAGGAATGCCCTCCGTTCTGATGCAGTGTGATCGGAAAAAAATGCTGCATATACAATTTTTTCGATCTCACTGCACTAGAACGGAGGGCATACCTGTACCTCCTGTTCTGGTGCAGGCGATCACACTGCTTGTCTGCGGTGCCATTGACATGAATGGCACCACCACGCCCCCTCCCGCCCCAGAACGTGGCCCGGCTTGATCTATGCAATCCAGTGCGTTCCGGCCATGAATCATGCCGAAATGCACTGGATATGGTGTAACTGGGCCCTTTAGGCTTTGGCTGCATTTTAACAGGGAAGAAATATGGGCACTGTAAAATTTCTGGCAATTAGCCAAAAGTGCCATCTTTGGCAGAAATGTTTCGGTGCATCCCTAGTTTCTCCACAGAAATGAACTGTAAAGGCTCTGAATCAGACATCATGATAGGGTTAAAGGGTTCTCTGGGAGATCAGAACTAGGGTCTACCTTAGTGCAAAACCATCCTTGTCTGTCACACAAACGGAAATAAAATCAGAATTGGAAATAAGAAGCCTAGGGATTTTAAGCTTAGTCAGCTGAGTTATAGAAGCTGCCGATAAGGATGATCCCATAGAAACAGGGTCCCAGAATCCATACTACAGGCATTGGATTCCTCTAAGAATATGGGTAATCTGCTCCCTGAAAGAGAAGGGGAGAATGGAATTGTTACCCACTGCAGCAGGACTGTCCTCTGAAAATCTCTATAAAAATATGTTACGCTAGTTGGTGATAAGCAACTAACCCCGAGTGAGGCATGGCCATGCATATGCACAAATTCAGAAAGCAGGAGCTGGTGAGGATGGTAGGCAGCTGGAAGTGACCAGGACACTGTAGACAGACAGTGGAAATGAGCAGTGATACACAATGCTCTTTAACAGCGTTAGCTGCAGGGAATGGTTCCTTCTGAGCTGAAGAGCAGGAAAGGAACAAGGAGTGCATGCACTATTCCTAGCAGATGACAGCACGGTGCACAGTGCAGATCGCACTTCAATCGCTTATTGCTGGGCTTCAGGAGCCCAGCAGTGACAGCTGTGGGACCGGAAGTGATATAATCTGCATCGCTTCCGACCCCATAGTGCAGGGAGGACGTTCGCCGATGATCTCCCCAGCTTCCCGCCGACACCTGAGATGCCTGTCCCGGCCCGTAGGAGGGGCAGTTTACCGGCCCAGAGAAGCGATCTGGCGACAGTCCCCGGCGGCTAAAATGTTTAAACGGGCCCGATGTCAGTGACGTACTATGCAAGTCACTGGTCGTGAAGGGGTTAAAGTCCCCTGCCCTCCACGTGCACGCACATATATACGCAAACACGCGACGGTGCGCCTACGTCCAAAAACAAAAATTGCGCTACACATGTTATATATTGCCACGAACGTCAGCATGAGAGCAATAATTCTAGAGCCATTAAATCAGTGTTAGCACTAAACTAATGAGCGGTAAAAGCTTTTAAATTGTCCCCTATGGTACATTTTGGGTATTGAAGTTTTTTGCAGCTTCACGGGCGAACACAAATTTTAAGGCTTGACATTTTTTATATCTAATTTACCTGACATGACCCTATCTTTTATATTTTACCAAAAAAATGGGTATTATATTCTGTTTCTGTGCACTAAAATTTATTTTAGTGTATATTACCCTAACAATACTGGTTTGATAAATACCGCAAATACTGTGAGACATAAAAAAATTGCAACTAGCATTTATTTATTCTACAGGGCCTCTGCTTTCAGAAACTATATAAAATTGTTTTAGGGTTTGAAGCGGTTTTCAAGCCAAACATTATTTTATCATCTGTGTTGGTTAATGTTTAAAAATGTAAAGTACAGCATTTTGGGCTTAAAAATAGGCAAGCAGAATACATATTATTGGGTACTCCACTGGGGAAGTCCGAAATGGAAAAAGATTTGGGGCTCAGTCGACCACAGACTCAACAGCAGCATGCGTCAAACAAAGCTAACAGAATACTGTCATGCATTAAAAAAGGAACGTACTGTAGAGCCAAAGCAATCATTGTGCCACTTTATAAATCACGGGTTCGGCCTCGTCTTGAGTATGCGGTTCAATTTTGTTCACCAATCCACAGAAAGTATGTCCTTGAGCTAGAGAGAGTGTCCAGAGAAGGGCAACAAAACTAACTAAGGGGCTGGAGGATCAGAGCTGTGAGACAAGGTTGCTAAATTTAAACTTTGTTCACGCTGGAAGTGAGGAGATAAAGAGGGGACATAATTTTCTTGTAGAAAATGTTCAGTGGCGATGGCAACATCAGCAGTAAACTTTTTACTGTAAACTCCCTGACAAAAACTAGAGGCCACCACTTAAAATTGGTGGAGAAAAGATTTAACCACAAAGAGCGTAGGGGGCTTTTCAGTGAGAGTGGTTACATTTTGGAACTCTCTGCCACAAGCACTGGTATCAGAGAATAGTGATTCATTAAAAAGTCAATTAGATACCGTCTTCAGAGACCATAACAAGGGTATGGGTACTCTTAAAAAAACTAGACCACACAGGGACTCATTCACACATGCATGCACAACACACAGACACACAAAGGTTGAACTTGATGGACCTGTGTCTTTATTCAACCACAAATACTATGTAACTATGCACTATCAGTGCTCAATTACCACATATTGGGCTATGTAATATATTTTTACATAGGTATAACTGCATAGGAATTAAACAGAAACTGGGTTACACCAGAGGCTTCTCCACTGCTCTGAAACTGGAGAGCACTCTGCAACTAACTGGCGCAGTATACACAAGACTGTATGGACCATAATGCAAAGCTAAGTGCTTACATGCTACAATATCAGGCTATATAGCCAACTTTTATAAAGACATACTTGCATAAGAAGAAAACAGAGACTGGGTGACATCAGAGGCTGTACCACTGCTCTGAAACTGGAGACTGCTCAGCGGCTAACTGACTGGTGCACACAGGTCTGAAAGACACAATGATGCAGAACTAAGTGCTCAACTACCAATTTTAGAGGTCTACTTACACAGTGAGTCCTCCGAGACTTGGTTACACCAGAGGCTGTACTACTGCTCTAAAACTGGAGAGGGCTCTGCAGCTAACAGTACGCGAAGGTCTGGAAAATGCCATAGGTAGTGCCCAGTGCCTAAAAGGACATCCCAAGTGTTTTGGCCCAACCATGTGACAACTCACAGAGTGACAGACAGGATCACACCAAAGGTAGTGCCGTGGCTCTGAACCTGATGAGTGCTCTGTGGATAGATAATGCAATACACTAATATCTGGAAGCGTTCACATTCCAGGGAGCGCAGAAGTTAAATTGATTCTGGGAGACAGTGCAAGCATATATGTCTTGATTGAAAAGAAAAAAAACATCAACAAAAGTGCCATGAATGCTGGTAGAAGAGAAAGAAAACTGGAAAAAAATAGGCAAAGTTTTTCTCCAGCAGAGCTGAGGAAAAAGCTTTGAACCTCCTAGGACACTAGTAAATAACTAAGGCATGATGGTTGGAGGCAAGGCTTATATGAGGACTGGCTTAATTGTTTTTCAGTGTCTAAACCTCCTGAAGGCAGATTTATAACCCAATCATAGAATAACTGCTGATCCTGTGGCCTTTACTGATATATATATAATTTTTAATGACTTTGTGCAGTTATAAACCATACTGTTGTATTATGGGCTGGATACAGGCCTACCTCATCAATGTACGGTTTTACCAAAATCTGTCCAACAAGAGCTTCTGCATCTTTTGTTTTGTCAATTGTAGCATATGTCCGCAAACAGTGACGAATTATATCCACATTTGAGGTCTGAAGTCCTTCCAAAAGGAGACTTTCCAAGGAGCTCTGTAACATTGCTGTTATTCCAGCAATACGCTATAAAATAGAAAAAAAACTGCCGTCATCAAATTATTATATTTTAAGTGTAACGCATCTAATCAAAATGCAGGACATGGTTTTAAAAATGAGCTGTGGAAATTACTTACCATAAACTATTTATATTTTCCTGAAGTTAAAGCAAAGAAAGAGCAGGAAATACCCAACAGTATCCAAATACTATGATAAATAAGAGCTTTAATTGAATTGACTGCTATGGACAATAAGAATTTTGCCTTAGAGAACTATGGGGTCAGTGCTTTTCCCCATAGTTCTCCTAAGGGTCACGGGAGGACATAGCGTCCTCCCATGACCCAAAGCTCAGTAATCCCCGAGCTACAGCTCACAGTATATGGAGACCGCCACAGCCAGGACAGATCCTGACATTACTGTCGAGATCCAACCAGCTGAGTGATAAACAGCTGGCTCTGCCTATCTATTAGGTAGAGCCAGCTGTGCGTGCCGCCTCTCCCATCCGTTCCTCCAGTCAGCGCGGGAGGATCGGAGCGGTGGAATCCCTGCAGGGAGCCGTGAGTGACAATTACGGCTCTCTGCAGGGACATGATCGAGAAGTGAGCGAGCGACAGTATGTGTTTGCTCACTTCCCGATCTATTGAGCCGACGTGTGACAGTTTCATTGTCACACATCGGCTCAAACTATGAGGTTTGGTAAAAATAACTCTCACCTCATAGTTCTCCTTTAAGCATAGATATCATACATAGGGTCCTATAAGACCTGCTAGCAAGCAGTAGATGTATGCAAAAACTTCAACAGCGGTTTAAACTTACCCCGTCTTCACCGCGTGCTCCCGTCCGAAACCCAAAACTGCTCGGGCGGCCGCAAAGCATCTTGGGGCGGGCGCATGCACATTTCGGATTTTCGGCCGGGAGACGAGAAGAGAGGCAAGGTAAGTCTATGGACGCGTGCACCCGCATGCAGACAACGTGGGACAGCTAGTGCCTGCAAGCTCAGAGGAGTCAGCGCTGGATCGGAGAGCCGCCACACCGCTGGAGGGACAGATGAAAACATCGGGAAAGAAGATCGGATTAAGAGACATCATTTAAGGTAAGTGCTGACATGGGAAAAAAATTTGACTTGACTATCACTTTAAGTCTTTTTTTTTTGCTTATTTTACTACAACATACAGATTCACAACAAAGCCTTTGGAATATTTGATTAGGGAAAGCTGATTCACTTCTGCTGAAGTAGACATGCATGAGAGCTCAAATTCACATTTGTGCAGATGGAACTGGCAGTTAAAAGGTACATAGACACATGTATTCACATTAAGTCTTGCAAATGTTTTTATTCTGTCACTTGGCACATAAAGATACAAATACTTCTTAGAAGAAAAACCAATAAATTCCACTTTCCTGCATCCTTCCACCAGGCTATTGTATTCTGACAGCAGTAGGTGTGCCACTGTCAGAATACCTGAAACGTGACTACCGCTGATTGGCCAAGAATTTTCATACCAGCTCCTTCGACAAAAGTCAATTGAAAAACTGACTTTTGTTGAATGGAGGGGTGTCGACAAGGTTATACAGTGGTCGAATTTCGGTCAGCAGGACAAAATTCGATCAGTGTATGGCCAGCTTAAGGGTTCAGCCATGTGTAAAAGGATACAGACACTGCAACATTTCAAATGACACCAGTGAGCTTGCACCAAGTGGTTATAATGACCCTGCCATTCTTAAACCAGTTTTTAAAAAATGACATAGTGAAACAAGAAGCACGTTTCTCAGAACACACATGGTTATAAATCTGTGCACAGTTTTTAAACAAATTCTTGCAATGCATGTAGTTTACCTAGAGGGGAATTGTTTTTTCAACAAAACTAAAATTAATCTTTAAAGTACAACTGTGTCAGGAAAAGCTCATCAAACTTGAAGCATCTTTGACTGAATTAACACATCAACCAAGCCCATTTTCGTAGCAAACTCATGCATCAGCTTCAGTAGTTTCATGCTGCAACTAACTTTCCCTATGCAGTCAGATACTGTGCACAGAACAAAGCTACTGTCTGCAGTGGCTCCTTTATGATGCTTTACACTTCCTCCTGCCCTACACTCCTTCCGAGATCAGTGAGAGAAGATTACAAGCCTGGATGTCCTCAGGACTCTCCAAAAGGGTGGGGGTCTAAAAGTATTCTAATCCACTAATTTTACTTTGTTAGATTTGGTGCAGTTACACACTGGGGGACATAGCTGTCACTGATCAAGGTTTGATTGCGTTACTGCACCTTTATGCCTCATTTACATGGGCGCACATCCGTACAGTGTGCACGCCCGTGCAGAGACATGTGCAGCATGTAATTGCGTACAGCCGCCTGTACATTCCCATGAGAGGACACAGCTGCATGTGGCTAGATGTCAACCCAAACCTGCAAACCGTGTGCACTCGGCTTCTGTGGGGAGTGAGAGATGCGAGCAGTGAAGTACTCCCATCACATCGCTGTCTTTCCTCGCTACCTGACCATTAACAAAATGCCTTGCATTTTTCTCAAAGAATACAATGCATTCTGTGATTGGAGGAGCGATGATGACCCTCCACTCTCCCTCTGAAGGGGACTTGCTCCTCTGATTACCACATCCCCTGCACCGAAAGGGTGCCCAGTGAGGATGATGATGGATGATGGATGAGGAGGAGGAGGAGGAGACCTGATTCCAGAGCTGGATTCCTGAACCACCAAGCCAGGGACAACCTGGTCTTTGGTATCAAACAAATTAGGAAGGGGGGGGAATAAAGGGAGTTACCGGACTTGTCTCACAACGACTGGATGTTCTGTTGTAGAGTTCTGGAGCAAAACTGGTTAATTGTGACTGCCTCAGAGAAGGCGACCATCAGGACCAAGACTCATGAAAAAGCGGATAGTCAGACAACTTCTGGACTGGAGAACTCAAATCTGAAAGTCTGAAGTTACTCCTGTGAAACAAACACTTTGGTTTGAGCTGCCTCCATGACTAGATCCAGATACTCTAAACAATGAGTCAGTTTCTGAGCCAAGTTCTGAAGGTTTAGAATCCATCCAAACTGTTGTAACGTCTGGACAGTCAAGGATAGAAAGTACAACAGAGCCCATGCTGACTGTTGCATCAACAGCAGGCAATTTAAATATCCCACAATAGGTATCCCACAATAGGTATACCACAAGAGCACAATAGGGCTGGTGTCTACTCCTTCGTGAACCCCAGAGGTGCAGATTAAAAAGGAGAACTATGGGGCATTGCAGGGGGGCGGAACCGACGAGGTGACCCCTAGTGTCACCTTTCCACTTCACTGGATTCAGCTGCTAAGGAAGCTGCATGTAAATACAGCAGGCAGTGGCTGGGAGCAATAACCAGCCTAATTTTGGATATTTGAAATTGCAATTGCAGGCTGGCTATGGCACCCGCCCACTGCCTGCTGTCAATCAGCAGAGGAGGGAACTGAAGGCGAATGTTCTCCATCATGTCCTCCTCTGTTGATTGATCAGATCACTTGTATAAAAACGAGCGGCAGCTCCATGCTATACATTTAGCTCTGCTTGTCCGGAGCACGGCTAAATGTACAAAAAAACTACTCGCCCGGAAGTGCTGGGGGATTTCAGAGTCACCGGCCACAGTGTCTTCTCCCCTCTCATGCCGGCTACAAGGTCTGTGAAGGGGACACAAACCGTTGCAGCCAGCACCAGCAGGGAGAAGAGACTGCAGCCAGTGACTCTGAAATCCCCAGCTGCAACCCCCTCATACCTCCGCTGCCAGCAACTAATCGAAAAATCAACTAATTGATGATGGGAATAGTTGACAACTATTCTCATTATCGATTTTAATCGACTCGTTGTTGCAGCTCTAGTAATAGCAAAAAAAGAAAAAAGCAGAGCTGCAGAAAAGACATGCATCCTCCTAGGATATGGGGATAGAGAAGTATGATGGGCTGCGTAATTAGAAAGCCCAGCACAGCCTCACTGTGTAAATTAGCCCACTTGGCTTAGCTTAGAGAGAGTAAGAGGGGTGCAAGCTCCAGGCCTGTCATTGTGGCTTTACTGCTTTGTGAGTCACAGCCATGGATAAAGCACACAACCAGTGAGAACCATTGTCTACCATAGTTGCGCCAAGTCAGTGAATCATTAGAGAGGGAAGCAAAGAGTCTGCATCTTAAAAAGCAAGTCACCTATGGTAGCTTCCATGGGTCTATAGTGACAAGTTGCCTCTGTGGTCTATGCTCATCCTGTTTAACACACACACTAATGTCATACTGGGTGGTAACAACACCTGAGGCTTCTAAATTTTCTAACTGTATATGCAATATGGATTAGAAGAAGATTCTGGATTTACTGATATAAAAGGTTTTCATCTATGAAACAAATAACGGTATACTTACTGGTCTCACTGTGTCCAAAAGAGGCATGCCTTTGCTCTGCACTGCATGAAACTGCAGCTGGTTAAATTCTGTTGCTATTCTTTCCAGGATCTGCCCAGTTAGCAATGTGCTAAGAAAAATAAAAATAACCACAATTATAGATGCAGCCTGTATGCTTAGAATACAATTAATTATTAATTAAAAAGAGAACTGAATTGCCTTTTTGGAGTCATGACAAATACAGGGACTGCGACTGCTGAGGTCCTCCTGAAAATGCTAGATACTTGACAGTTATACTGACGCACTGGCTTAAATGTTTTTCATTGAGTCACTGATCCCAAACATGTTTGCTGCTCAAGTCAGAGAAAAGCCTTTATCTACTTACTTAATCAAGGTAATTAATTTAAAAGAGTTAAAAGCATGCCAGCTAGGCAACCATCTTTTAAAAAAAATAAAAATTATGAGTAATGACAGCCTCCATACTTCTCTTCTGACATGTTTCCATTATAGTTTAAGGTCGTGGAGTGTATGCATGCTTGCTGGGAGGAACAGAGAGGAGTTTGGAAGAAGGAGTTCCATAGTCCAGCAGGCAGGACTGACAGCACTGCTTGGGATTTCAGTATAGAAAAGGCACCATTTTGTTAGCTCATAGAGAAAGTTAGGAGCACACTATATTTCTGGCAGATCAATGGGTAATCATCTGTGCTTAAAGTGGTTTTAACCCTTTCCCTGCCGCTGACATATGGTAGAACAGAACCACTTCCACCAGGTCAATATGCTTTACATCAGCTGCATTCTACCTTCGGCTATAAGCTCATAGTCACAGACAGATAACAGGAGGGTCCCCTGGACTTTTGAGTAAATGAATAGCTGCCATCTGCGGCTGACAAGCCAATGATCACAGCCACTGATTCTCTCTACCCACCTGCCCTATGCTACTACCTCTCTGCCCTAGTCACTGAACATGCCCCCTGGGTACCAACAATCTGCTCCCTTCTGTGTCCGCTGTTCTCGCTGCACCGTAGCAGGGAGGATTGAGAAGCAGACAGAGGATTCAGGATGGCAAGCAGAGGATTAGTAAATATCTGTCATATTTACCAATGATTTATTCCCTAAATAAAAAAAACAAAAAACAGGAATGATCAGTAATGATCACTCCAGTGTTCGTTCATAACAGAATAGAGAGTAAATGTTTACTATATCCTCATTTTGAAAATGGATAGGAAGCACTCTGTACAGAGCACTTACTGTTCATCTATAACAAAAAGATAATAAACATGCTATTCCCTGAATGAACAGAGCACTTCCTGTTCAGCAAATCCCTGGGCTGCTTTCTCTATCTAAATAAATAAAATGACTAACACCCTTCAACCCCTCTAACATCCAGTTGCATTTCTGAGACAGGAAGTTAAGGGAAGTTAAGGGAAGTTTCCCCAATGAAACAGACAAAAAAAAATTAGCAGGGGTTTAAACTAGGGATGTCGCGATACTTGCATCGGAATCAGAACCGATACAGGGCATTTTGACAAGGTTGTATTTGGTTGGGGGTGTGCAGTGCTGGCATTTGTTGCTTTATACACTTTTATTCACGGATATAGTGGATTTGCTGTGAATTATAATAAAGTCTGCGGTATATGAATTCTCTGGATAGTGCGGTCTGTTCGTATACTGCTGCATTCCAAGGTGGAGAGACACCTATTAGACCAGCACCTGAGGAGTCCTGATGCTCGCTAATTGGAGCGGTGAGATTTCCTCTGGCTCTACATTTTGACAAGTACTTGTACTTGTCAAAATGCCCCAATACATAGCGCCGATGCTTGCACTTTTTTTTTACGTTCAGGCTGCTGTGCCGGGGAACAGCGGCGAGTCAGCGCTGGTCCGGTGGGAGGAGCTCCAGGTGGAGCTTGACATGCGCTGCACCTCTGGGCAGTCGCCGGCCAGCTAATTAGGACCCCACCTGGAGCTCCTCCCACCGGACCAGTGTTGACTCCCCGTTGCTCTCCCGCACAGCGCCGACTACGACCTCACCAGCGAGGCACATCGTGAGGTACCAGCCATCATCGAGCAGTAAGTGAGGGCCTGGGGTCCCTATTATTAGCAGAGGATAATTGTTAATCTATTGTCTGCAGTGTATTAGCAGTATGTACTCTATATGTGCTACATATAGAGTACACTGCAGCAATAGATTTATAATGATCCCCTAATATGAATGGACTAAATGATCCATAGTACATAACATGTAGTTGTACTATGGGTTAAATGATCCGTTCATGTTAGCAGGGGAAAAATGTACGCTATATGTAGTACATATATACAGTACACATTTCCAATACACTGCAGTAATAGATTTACAATTATCCTCTGCTAATATTAATAGGTTAAAAGATCCATAGTACAACTACATGTTATGTACTATAGATCATTTAACCCATTCATGTTAGCTGAGGATAATTGTAAATCTATTTCTGCAGTGCACGCCATATGTAGTACATAGTACATGTACGTTACACACGTTCAGTACACTGCAGCAATAGATTTACAATTCTCCCCTGCTAATATGAATAAGTTAAAAGATCCATAGTACAATATGTAGTTGTACTACGGATCATTTAACCTATTCATGTTAGCAGGGGAGAATTGTTATTCTATTGCTGCAGACTACTATGTACTGGACGTGTGTGCTGTATATGTACTATGGCCCATGATTTCACCTATTCATGTTAGCAGGGCAGAATTGCGAGCGCCTCCCACAAGCTGAGCACCGAGACGTGATGCATCGATCCCGCCCAGCGCCGCCTACAAGAGGCACCGCGTGAGGCACAGCATAAGGCAACAGGGATCGGAGTGAAATGTGAGTGAAATGTGAGTGAGAGAAGCTGGGACAAGGCTGGCTGTAAATCTATTGCTACAATGTACTGGAAGTGTGTACTGTATATGTAGTACACACATCCATTACACTACAGCAATAGAGTTACAATTTCTCCCCTGCTAACATCAATAGGTTAAATCATGATCCATGTAGTCTTACTATGGATCATTTAACCGATTCATGTTAGCAGGGGAGAATTGTAACTCTATTACTGCAGTGTACTGGAAGTGTTACCAGGTTAAATGATCCATAGTACACACTTCCAGTACACTGCAGTAATAGAGTTACATATCTCCCCTGCTAACATGAATAGGTCAAATGATCCCAGAGGCAGATGCATGATCGGATTTGTAGTTTTTCACGACAGCTGTGTGAAAGCAAATACAAATGTTTTATTGTTCTAAAACAGTCTTAAATTACATTTCTTAATAATCCTAAAGAAATTGGCCTAAAATCATTAGTCTGTATTGTGTTTTTTTTTAAATGTCACCTGTCCCTTTAAGAAAAGGTATCGGTAATTGGTATCTGCAAGTACATGAGGGGAAGTACTTGGTCTTGAAAAAGTGGTATCGGGACATCCCTAGTTTTAACCCTTCTCTACTCCAAAAACTCAATCCAAAACTAAATAAATAAATGCGACTACCATTAGCACATTTGGAATCAACTGGGATAAGAATAAATTGCTATTTTACCTTTTTATGAAGTGCATATCATTGCATACTAGGCATTCTCTGATTGGACTATCATGGCACTGCCCCTCGTCCAGAGAACCCCTAGTATTTATTGATAACAATTCTAGGTGTTCTCTGAATGGCCGCTGTGCCGAGATAGCAACTCTCTGAGGGGAATTTATCAAAACTGGAGCAGCTGTGTATGGCAACCAATCAGCTTCTCTCTTCAGTTAAAATTTGAAAATGAAAGATAAATGCAGATTGGTGGTTGCCATGCACAGCTGCTCCAGTTTTGATAAATTCCACTCTGTTTTCACAGCAGAGAAGTTGCTCAGCACAGGGACAGTACAGGACCCAGATAACTGTAAAGCTCTGTAGTAGCTGCAGCTAGCCATGGCCCAACCAGGTATAAAATATGTATACTTACATCGGGCCAAGCTGGACCAATGTGAGTATACATAAATATTTATTCCTGGTGTTCAGCTTTAAATAATAGTGTACTCCAACTTTGTTTCAACAGTTTTCTCACTCAAAACTTTTTAATTTGAGAAAACTTCTGGCAAAAACAGTAGGTCAATCACATGATCAGGAAGTTATAGTCTCAGGGCATTCTGTACAAAATTGTAATGGTCATTTTTATGCAACTAATATTTCAATCCAATTTTTAATGCAACCAACTTTTCAATTCAATGGTTTTAATCTATTTTTTGAAGTCAAACAATTGTTCTCTTCAAGATATATAGTAAATTCATCTTAAATCAATACCTAAAAGGTTATTAGGGAAAATACTTATAAAAGTGAAAGTAATTGCTTCAGAACTAAAATGATTGCTCCATATCTGACCCTTTAGAAAACTACTCGAATATTTGTAGCCCATCTATTTGCATTCATTTTCAGAAAAGCAAAATTGGTAGAAAAAGTGAAAAACAAACAAAAACCCAATTACAGTTCAAATGACTGCTTTGTTGGGTACCTGGTACTCCACCCTAATGACACTGCTTCATTTTAACCATAAATATTGTGTCAAAATCATCAATGCATCTTTCCCTCTAAACATAAGAAAAAAGGAAATATAAAATGAAAGCATATGGCTCACACCTGTTCAGCTCTGTGTTTGTTTTGCAATTCTGGGACAGCAAAATGTTTTCAATTTTTTCAACTGAATGAATTACACGTATCATCCTCAACACACACATCTGGAAAAAAAAAAAAAGTCAGCTGTATTTGAATTCCAACATTTATTCCCTCCAACAGGAGGGAATAAACCTGAAGCGCAAGAAAGGCGAGCGGGAAATAAAACAGTCAACAAAAAGTACAGTTACATTGTAAACTAGTCTCAGGTTCTTTTTAAAACAGAATTGATCATATGAACAAAACTAGTAAACCATTGTCAGCATGGTGGGAAGGGAAATGCAGAGTTAGAACTTACCGGTAACTCTATTTCCAATAGCTTTCCAGGACAGCATCATGAGATGGAATCTCCTCCCCAAATCACAGGAAACACGTCACCACTAACCTTCAAAAGGTCCACATCTCCTCCAGTCCCTCAGTCATCACGACAACCAAAGGCAGAACTGGAAGAAAAAAAAAAAAGCAAAAACAGACACCACCAAAAAAACTTAAAAACAACAAGCATTAATGGGTGGACAGCCGCTGTCCTGGAAGACTATAGGAAATAGAGTTAACAGTAAGTTCTAACTCTGGATTTCCCATTAACATCTTCCAGGACAGGATCACGAGAAGATAAAGAACAACCCAATTTTTGGGTGGGACCACAGCTTGAAGTACCTTACAACCAAACACTTGATCACCTGCAGAATTGTGATGCAAGCGATAATGTTGTACGAAGGTTGAGAAGCTTGACCAGGTGGCAGATTTGCAAATTTGTTCCGGGGTAGCACTAGCTGTTTCAGGCCAAAAAGTTGCTAAGGCTCTAGTTGAATGTGCATTTATAAAAAGGAAGGAGAAGTCATTATCAGAACAGTGTTCTTCCACAATAGCTTGTTTTAGCCACCTGGCTAAGGAGGATTTAGAAGCTTCCTTACCTGTGGATTTACCAGAATATAGCACAAACAATGCATCTTATTTTCTAAATTCCTTAGATACCTGAAGGTAATGTAGAAGTCAACGTCTAACATCTAAACAGCTAAATGATAATTCTTTAACATTAGCAGGATTAGCACAAAAAGTAGGCAGGATAATTTCCTGCGACCTGTGGAAGGTAGAAGATACCTTTGGCAAAAAGGCAGGATCTGTCTTAAGTATTATACGATCCTAAAAAAAAACTAACAAAAATGGCTCCGATAGATAGAGCTCGAAGCTCACTTATCCTATGAGCCGAATTTATAGCCATCAGAAAAATTGTTTTTGGAGTAAGATCTCTGAGGGAGGACTCCTTTAAGGGTTCAAAACGGAGGACCTGTCAGCTGAGGACACTGAGGATATCAGGGGTGTGGAATTCCTATCACCCGACGCCCGGGACATGCAGTTTTGGGCGCCGGGCGAGTAGTTTTTATGTACATTTAGCCCGGCTCCGGACAAGCAGAGCTGAATGTACATTGTGGAGCCGCCGCTCATTTAGTACAAGTGATCTAATTGGATCACTTGTATCAAATTTAGCAGCGCCGATAGTGTCTGCCCGCACCCCCGCCGTGGTTTTCGGGGTCCCCTGCTCTCCTGGGGGACCCGAGACCACGGTACAACAGCTCAGCCATAGAGCAGACGAAGAACGTCTGCTTTATGCTGGGTTCACACCTAGGCGTACCGAATATGCGCGCTTGCCGCCACGCGTTACCGCGTTTCACAGCAAAAACCGCACGACAGACGCACGTTTCCGAGGGCTAGCCGGCTGTATCCTAATGGATACGCACGGCAAATACGCCCCAAAGAAGCTTCTGTACTTCTTTGGGCGTAGGGCCTTTTGCAGTGCGTTCCTACGCGCAGGTGGGAACCATGCCCATAGGCAGTCATTGGTTTTCACATGTTGAGCGTTTTACAGCTCGTAGGAACGCGCTGTAAAACGCCCAGGTGTGAACCAGGCCTTACGGGCTGTTTTTTCTCTGAGACCGCGGCGCTGTAATCACAGCGCCACCTGTCTCGGGTGTCAGGAACTGCACAGAACATCCGGTTTGTGTTGGAGAGCAGGTTCCATAAAGAGAACCTGTCACCTCCAATCTATCACAGGGGGGAATGTAATCCCCTATGTCATAGGAACAACATTAAGTGGAAAAAGTAAATACAAAATGTAAAAAGTTATATAAAAAAGTAAAAATAAAATATATAAAAATGAAAAAAAGTAAAAAAAAATTAAAACCAGCCCCGCTACCCCTGCCATCTGCATGCAAATAAACGCATGCGTAGGAGATTCTGCATGTGCTTTGAGATTGCCGCCGCCATTCCATGGTGGTAGCCAGGCAGCAGAATTCTCTTACACACACACAATGTGCATTAAAGGGTAAGTTCATTTTCCCAGGTAATATGGAAAAATAAAATTACCCGATTAAATCTGGCCCCGTCTCTCCCAAACCGCCACCCCCCTGGCTATACTTACCTTTCGGCGAACAATCCCTCCCCTCCGCCAGCATGGGTGTACTATCTGTACCCCGTACTGCTGTCCAGCGCAGTCCTCCCCTATGCATTTTGAATTTCGCTCGCAAATTGCAAGCACTCATTGGTCAACATGGTCAGATGACTGCGCTGACCAGTGAGAAGCTCTATTTAGCACAGTCAAATATGTTTTGATTAGAGGTGCACCGATACTAGTATCAGTGCGATACAGAGTATTTGGGCAAGTACTCATACTCACCCAAATGTTCCGATACCTTCCCCGATATTGGAATTTAAGTTGAGATGAAACTTTCCTCTGACTGGTAGTGTTGTAGGGGAACATGGAGCCAGCTTCCCGTGCAATCAGGAAGCCGTGCGGCAAGTAATGACCCACCTCCTGGTTTTCCGATTGGCCGGGAAGCCGGCTCTTTGGCCAGGAAGCCGGCTTTCCAGCAATCAGCATCGAGCCAGCTTCCCGGTCAATCAGGTCATTACTCGCCGTCCGGCTTCCTGATTGGCCGGGATGCAGGTTTCCCGGCCAATCACAATCAAGCAGGCCAAACATGGAGCAGGCTTCCGTGGCAATCAGGAAACCGGGTGGGATGTCATTGTTCACTGCCCAGCTTCCCGATTACCAGGGAAGCCTGCTCTATGCCAGCGGAAGCACCGGTCGTAGTATTCAGTGTCGGCGAGATCCGAAAGCAAAATATCAGTACTTGTACCCGATACTAAAAAAAACTGGTATTGATGCATCCCTGGTTTTGATTAATACTTTTTTTATATTGGGACAAGTAGATTATTTTTTTTTATTATTTCCACACCCCTGTATCTATCTATATCTATATCTCTATATCTATATCTCTATATCTCTATCTCTATATCTCTATCTCTATATCTCTATCTCTATATCTCTATCTCTATATCTCTATCTCTATATCTCTATATCTCTATCTCTATCTCTATATCTCTATCTCTATATCTCTATCTCTATATCTCTATCTCTATATCTCTATCTCTATCTCTATATCTATATCTCTATCTCTATATCTCTCTCTATATCTCTATCTCTATATCTCTATATCTATATCTCT